>NC_092759.1:41249065-41273029 GCF_047496795.1 Chiloscyllium punctatum | reverse complement strand
GAGAGGGGAGAGAGAGGGGAGAGAGAGGTGGCGAGAAGAAAGGAGTAAGGGGACGAGCGGAGAGAGAGGGGGGACGATGGGGGAGGAGAGGTGATGAGGGAGGAGCAAGGGGACGAGAGGGAGAGAGAAAGGGGACGAGAGAAGGAAAGACAGGGGACGATGGGAGAGAGGGGGAGTGAGAGGGGTAGAGAGGGGAGAGAGAGGGTAAGAGAGGTTGGACAAGAGTGGAAGAGAGAGGGGACGAGGGTGGAGAGAGAGGGGACGAGAGAGGTAGACAGGGGGCGAGAGAGAGAGGGGGGAATGAGAGAGTGGGAAGGAGAGAGAGGATGAGAGTGGGATAAGGAGGATAGGGGGCACGGTGGTGAGAGAGAAGGGACGTGAGGGGGAGAGAGAGGGGACGAGAGAGGGAAAGAGAGGGGAGGGAAAGAGAGGGAAGGAGAGAGGGAAAGAGAGGGGATGAGAGGGGAGAGGGGGGACGGGGGTGAGAGAGAAGGGTCGATAGGGGTAGAGAGAGGAGACGAGAGGGGGAGATAGAGGGGTCGAGAGAGAGAGATAGATGGGAGGATGGGGGAGAGAGAGTGGATGATGGGGAGAGAGGGGACGAGAGGTTGAGAGAGTGGGGACGGTGGGGGTGACGGGGAGAGAGTGGGAGACAGAGGGGACGAGAGAGGGGAGAGAGATTGGATGAGAGGAGGAGAGAGGGGACGAGAGAGGGGAGAGAGAGGTGACGTGAGGGGGAGAGAGAGTGGACGAGAGATGGGGAAGAGGGAGGGGGAGAGAGGTGAGGAGAGGGGGGAGCGAAGAGAAGAAGGGGGAGGTAGGGGACGAGAGAAGGAGAGAGAGGGGACGATGGGGGGAGAGAGGAGGAGTGAGAGGCGGAGAGAGGGGGGAGGGAGAAGGTAACAGAAGTGGGACAAGAGGGGGAGAGAGAGAGGACGAGGGTGGAGGGAGAGGATTGAGAGAGGGAGAGAGAGGGGAGCGAGGGGGAAGAGAGAGGGAGAGAGAGGGGATGAGAGAGGAGAGAGTGGACGGGTGTGAGAGAGAAGAAACGATAGGGGAAGAGAGAGGGGACGAGAGGGGGAGAGAGCGGGGAGGAGAAGGGGAGAGAGAGGGGATGATGGGGAAGAGAGAGGGGACGAGAGGGGGAGAGAGCGGGGATTGTGGGGGTGATGGGGAGAGAGAGGAAGAGAGAGGGGGATGCGAGAGGGAGAGATTGAGGGGTAGGGAGAGTGGACTAGAGAGGGGAGAGAGAGGGGATGAGAGGGGGAGAGAGGGGACGAGAGAGGGGAGAAAGAACTGACATGAGGGGAAGAGAGAGGGGACGAGAGAGGGAGAAGAGAGGGGTAGAGAAGTGATGAGAGGGGGAAGCGAGGGGAAGAGAGGAGGGGAGAGAGGCGACGATGGGGAGAGTACGGGCCAGTGAGAGAGGGACAGAGGGGGGAGAGAGAAGGTAAGAGAGGTGGGACAAGAAGGGGGGAGAGAGAGAGGACAAGGGTGGAGAGAGAGAGTCGAGAGAGGGAGAGAAAGGGGAGGGAGAGAGAAGGGAGAAGAGAGGGAGAGAGAGGGGCTGAGAGTGGGAGAGAGAGGGGAGGACGGGAGAGAGAGAGAGGGGACGAGAGGGGGAGAGCGCGGGGATGATCGGGTGACGGGGAGAGAGCGGGGACGAGAGAGGGGGGAGAGCGATGGGATGAGAGGGGGAGAGAGGGGACGAGAGAGGGGAGAGAGGGGAGACATGAGGGGAGAGAGGGGACGAGAGAGGGGGGGAAGAGAGGGGGGAGCAGGTAATGAGAGAGGGAGCTAGCGGACGTGACGGGGATAGAGAGGGGACGAGAGAAGGAGAGAGAGGGGAGGAAGCTAGAGGGGAGGAGAGAGAGAGAGAGCGAGGGGAGTGAGAGGGGACGGGGATGAGAGAGAAGGGACAAGGGGAGAGAGAGAGGTGATGAGAGGGGACGAGACGGGGACTAATGAGGGAGAGAGAGGGGAGAGAGGGGGAGAGAGAGGGGCGATGTGGGGAGAGAGAGAGGGGAGAGAGTGTGGAGAGTGAGGGGAGAGAGAGGGAGAGAGGGGGGACGACTGGGGGAAAGAGAGGGCACTATGGGAAGAGAGAGGGTACGAGAGATGGGGAGAGGGGGGACGAGAGAGGGAGAGAGAGCGTAGAGAGAGGCGTGAGAGAGGGGACGACGCGGGGAGACAGATGGAGAGAGAGGGGACAATGGGGGAGAGAGAGGGCAAGATGGGGGAGAGAGAAGGTACAAGAGAAGTGGAGAGAGGGGACGAGAGGCTGAGAGAGAGGGGACGATGGGGTGAGAGAGAGGGGACGAGAGAGGGAGAGAGGGGAGAGAGGGAGAGGGGGGAAGATGGGGGGAGAGAGAGGGGACAAGAGAGGGAGAGAGAGGGGACAGAGAGGGAGAGAGGAGGGACAATGGGGGAGAGAGAGGGGATGATGGGGGAGAAAGAGGGGATGAGAGGGAGAGAGAGAGGGGACGACGTGGGGATAGAGCGGGGACGAGAGGGGAGAGAGAGGGGAGAGAGAGTGAGAGAGAGGGGACGATGGGGGGCGAGAGAGGGGACGATGAGGAGAGAGAGGGTAGAGAGAGGCAGAGTGAAGAGACGATGGGGGAGAAAGAGGGGATGAGAGGGAGAGAGAGGGAGGGGACGACGTGGGGATAGAGAGGGGACGAGAGGGGGAGAGAGAGGGGACGAGAGCGGGAGAGAGAGGCGACGATGGGAGAGAGAGAGGGGACGATGGGGAGAGAGAGGGTAGAGAGAGGGAGAGTGAGGGGATGATGGGGTAGAGCAGAGAGTACAAGAGGGGGAGAGAGGGGGAGAGAGGGAGAGAGAGGGGACGATGGTGGAAGAGAGAGGGGACGACAGGGGTAAAGAGTGGGGAGAGAGAGAGGGGACAATGGGCGAGAGAGAAAGGAAACGATGGGGAGAGAGATAGGTGTCAAATGGGGGAGAGAGAGGGGAGGGAGAGGGGACGATGGGGGGAGAGAGAGGGAACGATGGGGAGAGAGGGTAGAGAGAGGGAGAGTGAGGGGACGATGGAAGGAGAGAGTGAGGATGATGGTGGGAGAGAGAAGGGATGAGACAGGGGAGAGGGCGGACTAGAAGGTGAGAGAGAGTGGACGAGGGGTGAGAGAGTGGGTGAACAGGGGGAGAGAGAGGGGAGAGAGAGGGGACCATTGGGGGAGAGAGAAGGGAGAGAGAGGGATAGAGAGGGGCGATGGGGAGAGAGAGGGGACGGGGAGAGATAGGGGACGAACGAGAGTTTGAGAGGGTAGGGAGAGAGAGGGGCAGTTGGGGGAGAGAGAGGGGAGATAAAGAGGGAGAGAGGGGAGAGAGAGGCGACGACGTGGTGAGAGAGAGGGATAGAAAGGGGTCGATGGCGGGAGGGAGACGGGATGAGATGGGGAGAGAGAGCGGGGGCGATGGGGGAGACAGAGGGGACGATGGGTGCAAAGGGGTAAAGATGGAGAGAGAGAGGGGACAATGGGGGGGAGAGAGCAGAGGATGGGGGAGAGAGTGGGGATGATGGGGGACATTGCAGCAATCCCGCATTATGCACCGCTGACAGTGCAGTACTCCCTCTGTACTGACCCTTTGGCAGTGTACCACTGCCTCAGCACTGACCCACTGCCAGTGTGACACTCCCTCAGTGCTGACCCTCTGACAGTGAGGCACTCCCTCAGTACTGACCCTCTGGCAGTGCAGCACACCCTCAGCACTGAACCTCCGACAGTGTGGCATTCCCTCAGTGTTGACCCCCTGATAGTGTGACACTCCCTCAGTACTGAACCGCTGACAGTGCAGCACTCACTCTGTACTGACCCTTTTGCAGTGTAGCACTCACTCAGCACTGACTGTTTGGAAGTGTAGAGCTCCCTCAGTACTGACCCTCTGACAGTGACGCACTCCCTCAGTACTGACCCTCTGACAGTGCAACACTCCCTCAGTACTGACCCTCTGACAGTGAGGCACTCCCTCAGTACTGAACCTCTGACAGTGCAGCACTCCGTCAGTACTGACTGTCTGACAGTGCAGCACTGTCTCAGCATAGACCCGTTGGCAGTGTAGAGCTCCCAAAGCTTTGACCATCTGGCACTGTGTCACTCCCTCAGTACAGATCCTCTGACAGTGTGGCACTACCTCAGGACTGACCCTCTGACCGTGCAGCACACCCTCAGTCCTGAACCCTCTGACAGTGTGGCACTCCCTCAGTACTGACCCTCTGACTGCGCAGCACTCCCTCAGTAATGCCCCTCTGACAGTGTGGCACACCCTCAGTACTAACCCTCTGACTGTGCAGCACTCCCTCAGTACTTACCCTCTGACAGTGTGGCACTCCCTCAGTACTGACCCCTCTGACAGTGCAGCACTCCCTCAGTACTGACACTCTGACAGTGCAGCACTCCCTCTGTACTGACCCTCTGACAGTGCAGCACTCCCTCAGTACTGACCCTCTGACAGTGCAGCACTCCCTCATTAATGACCCTCTGACAGTGCAACGCTCCCTCAGTACTGATCCTCTGACAGTGCAGCACTCCCTCAGTCCTGACCCTCTGACAGTGCAGCGCTCCCTCAGTACTGACCCTCTGACAGTGCAGCGCTCCCTCAGTAATGACCCTCTGACAGTGCAGTACTCCCTCAGTCCTGACCCTCTGACAGTGCAGCGCTCCCTCAGTAGTGACCCTCGGACAGTGCAGCACTCGCTCAGTACTGACACTCTGAGAGTGCAGCGCTCCCTCAGTACTGACCCTCTGACAGTGTGGCACTCCCTCAGTACTGACCCCTCTGACAGTGCAGCACTCGCTCAGTACTGACACTCTGACAGTGCAGCACTCCCTCAGTCCTGACCCTCTGACAGTGCAGCGCTCCCTCAGTACTGACCCTCTGACAGTGCAGCGCTCCCTCAGTAATGACCCTCTGACAGTGCAGCACTCCCTCAGTCCTGACCCTCTGACAGTGCAGCGCTCCCTCAGTAGTGACCCTCGGACAGTGCAGCACTCCCTCTGTACTGACCCTCTGACAGTGCAGCACTCCCTCTGTACTGACCCTCTGACAGTGCAGCACTCCCTCAGTAGTGACCCTCGGACAGTGCAGCACTCCCTCAGTGCTGACCCACTGACAGTGCGGCACTCCCTCAGTGCTGATCCTCTGACAGTGCAGCACTCCCTCAGTACTGATCCTCTGACAGTGCAGCACTCCCTCGGTACTGACCCTCTTTATTTCTTGGGAAATATGGAGACATAGGGTTTGCAGATTCTGAGGAAGCATGAGAGAGACACACGAACCAAGGCCTGTCTGAAACCCTCTGCAATAGACTATTCAGAGGCACAGTGTCACAGAGGTGCACAGCTTGGAAAAAGACCCTCCTGTCCAACCCATCCATACCAACCAGACATTCTAATCTTCTTTCGTTCCATTTGCTAGCACTTGGCTGATATCCCTCTCAACCCTTCCTATTCACATACTCATCCTGATGCCTTTTAAATGTCGCAATTGTACCAGCCCCCATCACTTCCGCTGGCAGCAACCTGCATGCCCTTGAATAAGTGCTCAAACATTCATCCTGTCGATACAAACTCTAATAAACACCAACCTACGAAAGGCTATCATTGTCATTTTCAACCCACCCTTTGCTTCTTCATTACGCTGATTTGAACAGAGGTAAAGAAACAGTGTTAGTGACCATCCAGTGTGACCCTGTAATAAAACTTATTTTCAAATGTGGCTTGTATGTGATTACCACACCCTCTCATAGTTGCCTGGAAGGTGGGGGTGGGGTGTACTCTCCTGCTGCAGTCCTTGGGTGTCCCACAGTGATGTTAGGGAGGGAGCTCCAGGAGTTTGACCTGAACCATGTAAACAGCTCTCTTACTGGAGTGCCCTTATTTAAGTTGGGAAGTTATTTTAGACCAGGAGGACCCGAGAGCTGCTGTCTTGTCAGAGAGAGAGGACTGGTGGGTCACACACCTCAGGTGAGGGGCGAGGTTGAGAAGCTGGGGGCTTCATGGTCATTTCAGATATGATAGAGATTGAGCCAACAATGTTGGCATCACGAACCTGTTAGCTGAGGTAACTGACCCCCCTTTGTAGCAGAGGGATTCAATCCCTTCAATAGAGCAATCTTGAGAATTCAAAACTAAAATCAATCTGTACGGACGCGCTAGAGGCCTGAAACATCAATACAGAGATTTCTGAAGAAACTAAGCATATCCAGCAGCACCTCTGAAGGGAGAGGGAGAAAGAGACAGAGAGTTCTCCTTTCAATCCTGTTATTTCTGCGGGAAAGTTCCTTCAGAACAGACCGTTTTGAGGAAGGGTCACTTGACAAAGGCACTTAACAAAGATCCTGATCAATGTGACTTTGTGATGTTAGTTCAGAAGGAACAGCTCAGACCTAACATTTCAGTGTGCCTGTGTTCTGTATCTGTTCTCCCCTGTAGCCCGCCCAACTCATACAATACCTTACACAGCCTTAACCCTGTTTGTCAACTTTCAACAGTAGCAGCCTCAGGGCATTGAACACAGACTGAATTACTCAGTGACGCTTGGATCAGGTCAAGTTCTCAAGTCAACAGATGGTGAGGAAATTCAGCACAATTCAGCAGGAAGCAACGGTGAAGAGACAGAGGAACAATTCGCATTTAAAGTGACCCTTCCTCAAAACGGTCTGTTCTGAAAGAACTTTCCCACAGAAATGACTGGATTGAAAGGTGAACTCTCTCTCTGTCTCTTTCTCCCTCTCCCTTCAGAGGTGCTGCTGGATATGCTAAGATTCTTCAGAAATCTCTGTATTGATGTTTCAGGTCTCCTGCGCATCCGTACAAGTTGATTTTAGTGTTGAATTCTCCAGCTTGCTCTATTGAAGGGATTGAATTCCTCTGCTACAAAGGGGGGTCAGTTAACACAGCTAACAGGTTCGTGATGCCAACAAAGTTGGCTGAATCTCTGTCAAGACTGAAATGACCATGAAGCCCCCAGCTTCTCAACATCTCCCCTCACCTGAGGTGTGTGACCCACCAGGCCTCTCTCTCTGACAAGACAGCAGCTCTCGGGTCATCCTGGTCTATATTAACTTCCCAACTTTAAAAGGGCACTCCAGTAAGAGAGCTGTTTACATGGTTCAGGTCAAACTCCTGGAGCTCCCTCCCTAACATCACTGTAGGATACCCAAAGACTGCAGCAGGAGAGTACACCCAACCCACACGTTCCAGGCAACTATTTGAGGCTGTGGGAATTACATGCAAGCCAAATATGAAAATAAGTTTTATTACAGGGTCACGGTGGATGGTCACTAAGTGTGTTTCTTTACCTCTGTTTAAATCAGCATAATGAAGAATCAAAGGGTTGGTTGAAAATGACAGAGGGTCAGTACTGAGGGAGTGCCACACTGTCAGAGGGTCAGTCCAGAGAGAGTGCTACACTGTCAGATGGTCAGTACTGAGGCACTGGTGGACGGTCAGAGGTGTAGGACTGAGCCAGTGGGTTAGTACTGAGGGAGTGCTACACTGTCAATGGGTCAGTACTGAGGGAGTACTACATTGTCAATGGGTCAGTGCTGAGGGAGTGCTACATTGTCAATGGGTCAGTACTGAGGGAGTGCTACACTGTCAATGGGTCAGTGCTGAGGGAGTGCTACACTGTCAATGGGTCAGTACTGAGGGAGTACTACATTGTCAATGGGTCAGTGCTGAGGGAGTGCTACACTGTCAATGGGTGAGTACTGAGGGAGTACTACATTGTCAATGGGTCAGTACTGAGGGAGTGCTGTACTGTCAGAGATTTTCTCCTGAGTTTGGGCCACACTGTCGGAGGGTCAGTATAGGGCCACATCCACACTGTCAGAGAGTCAGTACTAAGGGAGTGCATCACTATCAGAGGATCAGTGTGGGGGGAGTGCAGCATTGTCAGAGGGTCAGGATAGAGGTATTGCTGTGCAGTGAGAGGGTTAGGAATGATGAAGTGCGCACTCTCTGACGGTCAGTACTAATGGATAGCCATGCTGTCAGAGTGCAGCACTGTGAGAGGGTTACTACTGAGGGAGCGCTGCACTGTGAAAGGGTTAGAACTGAGGGAGCACCGCACTCTGAGGGGATTAGTACTGAGGGATCACCGCGCTGTGAGGAGGTCAGTACTGAGGGAGCACCACACTATGTGTCGGACAGTCAGTACTGAGTGATTGCTTCATTGCCAGAGGGTCAGTACTGAGATAGTGATGCACACTCAAAGGGTCATTACTGAGGGAGCGCTACACGGTCAGTGTGTCAGTTCTGAGGGAGTGTTGTTTCAGAGGGTCAGTCCTGAGGGAGTGCTACACTGCCAAAGGGTCAGTACTGAGGGAGTGTTGTTCCAGAGGGTCAGGACTGAGGGAGTGTTGCACTGTCAATGGGTCAGTACTGAGGGAGTGCTGCACAGTCAGTGTGTCAGTTCTGAGGGAGTGTTGTTTCAGAGGGTCAGTTCTGAGGGAGTGTTGCACTGTCAGAGGGTCAGTACTGAGGGAGTTCTGCTCTTTCGAGGGTCAGTACTGAGGGAATGCCGTGTTATCGGAGGGTCAGTACCAAGGGAATGCCACACTGTAGAAATGTCAGTGCTGAGTGAATGCTATTGTGTCAGAATGTCATTTCTGAGGGTGTGCTGCAGTGTCAAAGGAGCAGTGCTGAGGGAGAGCTGCACTGTCAGAGGGTCAGTACGGATGGAGTGCCGCACTGTCAGAGGGTCAGTACTGAGGGATTGCAGCACCGTCAGGGGGCAAGGGGCTGCTGCAGTGCCAGAGGGTCAGTTCTGAGGGAGTACTGAATGATCAGAGGATGCACCTGTCTTAAAGTCAGTATGAAGGTGCGCCACACTGTGGGAGGGTCAGTATACGTGCAATGCCTCACTGTCAGAGGGTCAGTACAGAGGGAGTGCTGCAGTGTCATAGGAACAGTACTGAGAGAGAGTCGCACTGTCAGAGGGCCAATACCAAGGGAGTGCTGCACTGTCAGAGGGTCAGTACTGAGGGAGTGTTGCACTGTCAGAGGGTCAGTACAGAGGGAGTGCTGCAGTGTCATAGGAACAGTACTGTGGGAGAGTCGCACTGTCAGAGGGCCAATACCAAGGGAGTGCTGCACTGTCAGAGGGCAGTACTGAGGGAGTGCTGCACTGTCAGAGGGTCTGTACGGAGAGAGTGCTGCACTGTCAGAGGGTCTTTACGGTGGGAGAGCTGCATTGTCAGAGGGTCTGTACTTAGGGAGCACTGCACTGTCAGAGGGTCAGTACTGAGGGAATTCTGCACTGTAGAAATGTTAATACAAAGAGAGTGCTGCAGAGTCAGAGGGTCAGTATTGAGGGAATGCTGTGGCATTAGCGGCTCACTGCTGAGGGAATGCTGCAGTGTGAAAGGATCAATGCTGAGGGAGTGATGCACTGTTGGAGTGTCAGTACAGAGAGATCGCTGCACTATCAGGGGCGCAGGATCAAGTGAGTGCTGCACTGCCACATTGTCAGCATGGAGGGAGTGCTGCACCGTCAGAGGGTCAGTATTGAGGGAGTGGTGGACTGTCGGAGGGTCAGTACTGAGGGAGTGCTGGACTGTCAGAGGGTCAGTACTGAGGGAGTGCTGTACTGTCAGAGAGTCAGTATTGAGGGAGTGCTGCACCGTCAGAGAGTCAGTACTTGAGGGAGTGCTGCACTGTCAGAGGGTCAGTACTGAGGGAGTGTCGCACTGTCAGAGGGGTCAGTACAGAGTGAGTGTTGCACTTCAGAAGGTCAGTTCTGAGGGAGGGCCGGAGTGTCAGAGAGTCAGCACTGCAGATGTACCGCACTGTCGGAGGGTCAGTACTGTGGAAATGCTGCAGTGTCAGAGGGTCACTACTGAGGGAGCGCAGCACTGTCGGAGGGTCACTACAGAGGGAGGGCTGCACTGTCAGGGGGTTAGTACTGAGGGAGCGCTGCACTGTCAGAGGGTCATTACTGAGGGAGTGCTGTGCTGTCAGAGGTTCAGGACTGAGGGAGTGCTGCACTGTCAAAGCGTCAGTCTGGGGGATACCTGCATTGTAAGAGAGTCAGTACTGAGTGAGTGCCATACTATCAGATGGTCTGAATGGCCTAGTTTCTGCTCCCATGTCTTGGGGTTCAAGAGGAATATCTGTAATTGTTCAGTATATTTCTGCCTCTGCTTCCTACATACCCTGCTCAGCAATGATTCCCACGTCCAGATTCCAGAGACTGTGTTCAAACAGACCATCTTTAATTGGATATTGAACCTGAAGAGGTTCCACCAGCTTTTACCAGTGTTGGAGTTTTTGTTTCCTGTGACTGACCTGCCAGCTCAAAGGGATATTTTCATGCTGCAGGGCTGAGGTTTATTCCTCAGCTTCCGTGTGCTCATCCCAAATGAATCCCACTGCCCCACACTCAGCACAATCGTGTGTTCCTTATTTCTGAGCTTCCCAATGCTAATCCACATCCAGAATGACATCCCACACTCCTCCAAATCGTATCGCAGGCTAATTGCCTGGGAGAGAGGAGTGCTAAGAGAGGAAATAAAACTCTGAATGTACCTTACAGTGACATTACGGGTGAATTGATAATGAGAGAAACACAGTGAGAATTTGTGCATGGACCCAGAGGTGACAATGAATGGATGCATTTTGTCAGTGCTCATTGGGACAGGGTTGATATGAAATCGTGGAGATGCTCTGTGATATAATTAAATGAATGAGCATGTATAGCGAGAGAGATGGTTCTGAGTGGTCTGGCCTTCTTAAAACCCAATAAATCTCCAAAGACGGTGGAAATGTATCTCAGTTTACCGAATGAGGTGATGGAGGAAGTAGCAGGTACACTTGCAAACATTTTCAAATCCCCTCTGGGCACAGGAGTCGTGTCCTCGGACTGACCATGTGGTACTGTTATTCAAGAAGGAGCATGGGATATATTAGGCAGCTATAGGCCAGTCAGGCTAATATCGTGGGTGGGACGTCTTTTGGAAGCAATTTTGGGAAATAGAATTAATCAGCATTTAAAGAGACTGGAGTTCATGAAGACCAGTCAGAATGGTTGTGTTCAGGAGGGGTCAGGTCTGACCAATGGGATTGCACTTTTTAAGGAGGTGACCAGGTGTGTAAACAAGGGCAATACTTTCCTGTCGCCTGCTTGGAGGTCAGTGAGGCTTTTATCAGGATCCATATTGGAAACTGATAGTGAACATAAAAATTCAAGATCCAAGGAATCTGGCACAGAATGCTGAGTGGCAGGAAGCAGCCAGTGATGGCCCACTTAGAAATATCTGTCTGTTCATGTCTCACTGTTGGGGTCTTGCTGATGTCGTTGATGGAAAAAATTTAGATTTGAATGGTGGATGGTTAATCATTGGGTTCATGAATGATATGAAGATTGGTTGGGTGATAAATACTGAGGATGATAGTCTTAGATTACAGAAGGATGGCGATGGCCTTGTCAGATGGACCGATCAGTGAAAACGGGTGAGGTGCCTGAAGACTGGAGAGTGGTTCATGATGTAATGCTACATTATTGAAGTCAGGCTGCAAGGAACAGCCATTGAACTATGGAGCTGTTAGCCTGAGGTCAGTGGTTGGTAAGCTGTTGGAGGGCATTCTGAGAGACAATTTACATGCATTTAGAAAAGGAAGAATTGATTAGGGATGGTCAGCGTGGCTTGTGGAAATGGTTTGGGATGGAGGCCACGTCCATTTTAGAAGATTCAGATCTTTTTAAACAATCAGTGAAAAATAACATCGCCATGTGTCTTAAACATGGATTGGAGAAAAACTGTTGTCAATGTATGGTCACTTGGTGCTTGGAGACGCTTCAGAAAAGCAGGCACCCAAACAGAACAACGCTGTCGATGCAAGATGCAGTGCACAGGAAGATCCAACAAGTCATTTGCAGTTGATGTCTGTCTCCCTAGAGCAGTCATCATGTGAGATCAGGGTTCAGTCCTTCGAGAAGTAATCTCTCCATCAAACCTTCCTCCACGTTTGTACAGTAATCGTGGTTGTGTGAGTGTGTATCTCTCTGTGTGTGTGTGTGAGAGAGAGACAGACAGAGAGCGAGTGTCTGTCAGAGTGTGTGAGAGAGGGATTATGTGTTTGTGTATGTGTCTGTCTGAGTGTGTGTTTGTGTGCGTGTGTATGGGAGGAATGTGTGTGTTTGAGGGAGTGAGAGTGTGTATTTGAAAGAGAGAGTGTGTGTTTGTGTGTGTGTGTGTGAGTGTGTGTGTGTGTGTGTGTGTGTGTGTGTGTGTGTGTGTGTGTGTGTGTGTGTGTGTGTGTCAACTAGCCAATCTTATCAGGTGCCCATGAATATAAAATCCAGCTGCTGTTTCAGGTGAATTGGTCCTTGTGTATCCAATGACACAAAATCTGTCAGGGTGGCTTAACTGGGGGAAAGTGCTGTTCATTCCAGTGGGGATTCATCCAGTAAACCTTCCCCACACACTAACATCCCTCTGGCAATGCAGTGACTAGTCCTGCACACAGTGCTCCAGGTACAAACCAATGTAATGTCACCATAGTCTTACCAGAGCATGGGACAGCTCCTCATTACAGAGCGGTGTCTGGTGGGGATTTAATCAGAGGGTCACCATGGCCCAGCTGAGGGGAGAGGTTGGGAACGAGAGTCCTTCAGAGTAACTTTAGCTCGTGTGGTAAGCTAAATGACCAGCCAGCTAAGCTAACCAACCTCACTCCAGGGGCATGCCATGTATAACCAAATCATAGCCAGCCTGCACCTCAATAGGAGCCAGGAGCAAGGCCATTCGGCCCCCACCCTAACCCAGAAGGGAGAGCACGGGAAGCTGATGAACGAATCAAGCCCCTCCCATGTGGCCTTCTGAAATGGAGCTGGAGGACATGGCAGATCTGGCCTGCTGTTTGCTTCCCCGTGACTGGTCTGCTCCACCTTACAGTGAGAGACTGAGGGGAATCTCGAGGAGATTTCACTTCTCACTGAGAGGCTGCAACTCCAATCCAAATCAGGCTGGTTCCCTCCGAGACTCACGGAAGAGTGCAGCACTCTACAGATCAGGGCCTTGTGGAGTCATAACCTCCAGTGAGGGGGCCAAGAGCTGGGAGGTAGTGTTAAGCACATAAGTCCATCCGAAATAGGAACAAGAGGAGACCATTCAGCCCCTCTGTTATTCAATAGGATCGTGGATGATTCAACATTTGATTTGGGAGCTGAAACTAGGACAATACAAAGACAGAGAATCAAATTATTCTGCCATGAGGAATCATCAGACAGTAGGTGGAATGAGAGAGAGCGAACACACACACACACACACGCACACACACAGACAAGAATTGTGGGATTCAGGCTCTCTGTGGGAATTTTGCCACAAGGGGCGAGCTCTGCACTGGGGAGAGACAAAGGAGCAAAATGCTAGAGAGGGGTCTGATCCCACAGATTTCACTGCTTCCCTCTCTCACTGCAGCTCTCCTGTCTATTTCTGTGTTCCCAGGTCTCTCTCCCACGTCTTTCCTTCAATCCCTATCTCTCAACATCCTTCACATCTCTGCCCTGTTTACATTTCCCGGTAGATTCCCTTTCCCTCTTTGTCATCTCATCAGGTTTTTTTCAGGAATGCTCAATCATTCAATCTTTCACAAAATCAACACCTTGCTCATCTCTCTCTGCATCCATCTCTCAGTTCTGTGGGATCTTGCTATTCTTGCCTGTACATCATTCTCGCTGCATCAGAGCAACTCCACCCCCACCTCCCCACTTCCACCATCATCCAACTCTCTCAGATCTATCTCTCTGCTGTTGCAACTCCACTCTCTGTCCAATATCTCTCCCTGGGATTTTTGTCTTGCTGTCTGTCTGACCTTCTCTTACTGTCTTTCTCCCCAATTTTTATGTTGTATCAGTCTGACATTGTATTTCTCTTCCTGGAGTTTCACTCTCTCTCTCTGTCTGTCTCTCTCCTGCTCTCTCTCTCAGTTATTCTCACTTTCTCACCCTCTCTCTGCCTGCCTGTCTTTCTCTTGTTCTCTCCCTCCCTCTCAGTGTCTGTCCATCTCTCTTTCTCTCCTATAGTTTCTCTCACTGTTTCTCCCTGGACCAATCTGCTCTGTCCCAGTGACTGGGGAAGGGGCATTGCGAAGAGTTTGCCTTAGTGCCTGGTCTCTCCCAGGATTTACCCCAACTGTTGGGAGGGGGTGAGTGGAAGGTACATGGAGTATGTTTCTGAGTGAGTCTGAAATAGAGAAAAAGAGAAAGGGAGAGTGACAAAAAGAGAGAGAGAAATGGAGAGAGTGGAGATGGAGAAAGTGTGGAGAGAGAGATGGGCAGTGAGAGTCAGGGAGACAGAGAGAGTGAGAGACGGACAGTGTGAGAGAGAGGGTGGGGGGAGAGAGAGAGAAGGAAGTATATGGAGGGAGAAGGACAGTGTGTGTAATTGGCGATGGTTTTAGAGTGGGATCTTGCTGTGCATTACAGCAGTCAGTTAAAAGGTGAGTTAGTCTCTGCACTATATCCTCCAGCCCAGGGGCTGTGAGTCTGCATGGGAAGGGGGATAGTGGGGGCAAGGAGGGATTGGGACAGCCAGAGACAGGGGGAGTGTTTTTTGGGGTTTTGGGGTCGTGGAGAAAGGGGGGGATCTGTTGTCAGAGAGAGATGGAGGGAAGAATAGCATGTGATGCAAAATTTGAGACAGGGCAGAGAAAAGGTCTCCACATGAAGCATAGTCAATGAGGCCATTCAGCGACCAATCCAGAGGATCCTGAACAAGTCCAGGATCATTTAATAGGGGAGGGGGCATAATGGGCAGAAGGGATTCCATCTGTGATGCAAATCTTCTGTAATTCTGGGACTGGGATCATTCTGTGCATTAAAACAGTCACAGGCCAGTCAGTCAACACTGACTGTTTTACCAGTGTGAGAAAGTGAGGACTGCTGTTGCTGGAGAGTCAGAGTTACAAAGTCTGGAGATGGGGAGGCACAGAAGGTCAGGAAGGGCAATCGATGGTTCAGGCCTGACCTGTTGGGCTTTTCCAGCTCGACACTTTTCCATGCATTTCCCTCTGCCCCAGGGAGTGGAGCTCACAGCAATGTTGGGGGCAGCGAAATATTTGAGTGGGGCACATTTGGTGAGGCAATTAGTTGGGAGGAAAGATATTTGGGGAAGGGGATCAATTTGGGAGGAGAGTGAAAATGGGGGGCAAAATATTTTTCAGGGCGTTCAAAATTGGGTGAGCAGTTTCAGTTCTGAAATAGGGAAGATAGAGAATGGGAGGCTAAGAAAAAGAGAGAGAGAGATCGAGAGAGTGGGGACGGAGATGAGAGTAAGATGGGCAGAGAGAGAGACAGGGAAAGGGAGAGTGAGAAAAAGGCAGTGAGTGAGAGAGAGAGAGAGAGACAGGCTGAGAGAGAAGGACAGAGAAAGGGAGAAGGAACGTCAGACTGAGACAAACAGGAGGTAAAGCATGGACAGACTGAAGGGGTGACACACATTATTCCAGTTGTTTCCAGCTCTATCTCTCTCTCTCTCTCTCTCAATGGTTTTGCACACTCCCTCTCTCCCATGTTTCTTGGGTTTGCTTCAAACTGTCTTTCTATCTCTCCCTTTCTGGTTCTGCCTTTTGGTCTGTGAAGCTTCTTTCTCTCTGTGTCTGTCTGTCTGTCTGTCTCTTGCAATGCTGGTCTCCTCAGATGGCCTCCAGAAGATTCAAGACATCAGTCTTCAGGTGAACCCTGTTTGTGTTCATTTCTGGATGGTTTTCCGGAACTTTCTGTAGTTCTGGCCAATTAGGAGAATCGGCTAAAGTTTGAAATATTTCCAACCGTTTGATGGTTTGTTACTGTTAGTTTCTTTTTGTAGCAGGACCCATTGCCTTTCTGTGTGGGCCCTCCTTTGTTTGGTGGACACGTTGTTAGGGATATTCTGTCCTGGAGAACTGTTGCCTTTTACTATATGCTGATGACATTACCACTTGGCCGCTGTGTTTGCACTGTGCTTGGAGTGCGGAATTTGTATTTTGGGGGATTTACTTGGCCAATATACCTTGGCTGTCTATCTGTGTTTTAGCCAGGAGGTTGTGACATTTCCCCCAACTCATGCATTTAGATGGAAAGAAGCTTATACGATGAATTGCAAACCAGCTTTTAAACGCTGGGTGTGCTTGTTGTAAGAGTAGCCAGCTGTCTGAGCGAACGCCATTATGTACAGAATTGTGATGCATAGAAAGTGATCAGAATAAATACAAGGGAATGAGACCTGATGGCTCAAAATCCTGGAATTCCCTCCTGAGTAGAATTCCCTGAGAATTCTATCAGCCTTATAGCCCCTGTGAGTGTATCCATGCCTTATGCATAATGATGGTGCCCATTCTGTTGCAACCTGCAATCATAACCACCAATACCCCAAGATATATCATGGTGAGTGCAGTTAGGGCCACAGCTTGATGGGAAAGGAGCCAAATTCATGGGATGAGTCCCCATCTGTGAGCGGGTGTGGTTGCATCATTGTGGGGCCTGTCATTATCTCCCTGGGGAGGTAGAACCCCAAAGGCACACATTATCCCATTCTGGGAGGAGCCCTGGTTTCCTAGGGATTGTATTTGCTCCTGACACCTCCTACTAGGGCCTGATGTGTGTTGCTACATGTTGCATGTGTACAGGACCCATGCAGCTGCTTGGAGCTCATACACTGTCCTTCCAGATTGTCAATGTAACCTGAGGCTGCCTCCCCATCCCCAGAGATGGCTCATGTTCATATTGCTTTGGCTGCTTCTGTATTATGGGACACCTGGGTATGTTCATGGAGTCATAGCGTTCTAAGCATGGAGGCAGGCTTTTTGGCTCAAACTGGTATATTCACACTAACCCCGTTTCCCTGCACTTGGCCCATAACCTTCCAATATGTTCCTCTCCATGTATTTGTCCAAGTGCCTTTTAAATGTTATTAAATGTATCCTCCTTGACTACTTCCACTGGTAGTTCATTCCATATATATATCACCTCTGGAGAAATGGGTTGTCCCTAAGGTTCCCTTTTAATCTTTCCCCTTTCACTTTAAACCGATGCCCTTTCGTCCTCGATGTCCCAAGCCTTGAATAAAGCCTGAGCACATTCACCCTGTCCATGCTCCTATGATGCTATACACCTCTATAAGGACACCCCTCAGTCTCCTACACACTAAAGAAAATGTCTTACCTTGTCCAACCTCTCTCTTTTACTGTCCAGTTGAATACTCGAAACATCCTTGTAAATGTCTTCTGCACTCTTTCCAATTTAATAAAATGCTTGCGATGGCAAGTACAAATGCAACAGAACTTCCCAACTTCGATATTTCATGCCCTGACTGATGAAGGGCCCAGTGTGCCAAAAGCCTTCTTCACTGACCTGTCTCCCTGAGTTCAGACAGCCGTGCTCCTGGAATCCAAGGTCCCTCTGTGCCACTAGACTCCTTCAGGCCCTACCATTCACCATGAAACCCCTGTCTTGATTTGACTTTCCAAAATGTTAGATCTCGCCCTTGTCTATATTAAAATCAATTTGCCATTTCTCAGCCCAATTCCCCAGCTGATCAAGACCCTGTTGCAATTGCTGAGAACCTCCCTCACGTATTTTAGTGCAATCTGAAAATTTTCTAATCATGCCTTAAGCATCCTCATCCAAATCATTGATATCGATAACAAAAAGTAGTGGACCTACCACTGACCTGTTCAGTGGCACAATGGTTAGCACTGCTGCCCCACAGCACCGTGGATCTGGGTTCAATTCCAACCTCATAGGGTGGTCTACTTGGGTTAAATCCTTTTAGTATTAGACTTCCTACAGTATGGAAACAGGCTATTTGGCCCAACAAACCACACCGGCATGCCGAACAGTGAGCCATTCTCCCTGCCCAATATTTACCCTTGACGAATGCACCTCGCACTATGGGCAATTTAGCCTGGCCAATTCATCTGACCTGCATATTTTGGGATTGTAGGAGGAAACTGGAGCACCCAGAGGAAACCCACGCATACACAGGGAGAATGTGCAAACTCCACACAGACAGTCACCGTGGACTGGGGTCGAACCCCGGTCCCTGGCACTGTGAGGCAGCAGTGCCAACCACTGAGCAAATATGCCGCACCAACTGAGTTTGTATGTTCTCCTCATGTCTGCGTGGGTTTCCTCTGGGTGCTCGGGTTTTTTCCCACAACCCAAAGATGAGCAGTTTAGGTCAATTGGTCATGCTCAATTGCCTATACTGTTTATGGATGCATAAGTAAGTTGCATTAGTCAGGGGTAAATGTAGAGTAATAGGGAACGGGAATGGGTTTGGTTGGAATAATCTTCAGAGGACCAGTGGACTTGTTGGGCCGAAGGGCCTGTTTCCACAGAGGAGGGATTCTATGATTTGATGACCGATGAGGAACATCACTAGATACAGGCCTTCAGTCTGACTGTTACCCTCTCCTTCCTACCATCAAGCCAATTGTGTACCCAGTTTGCCAACGCCCCCTGGATTCCATGTGATCTAATCGTCCAGAGCAAGGTACCATGTGGAACCTTATCAAAGGCCTAATTGAAATCTATAGAGTCTACATGTACTGGCCTGCCCTCGTCAAACTTCCTGATCACTTCATCAAAGAACTCTAACAAATTTGTGAGGCATGGTCTCCCACACAAAAGGGTATGCTAACTACTCCTAATCAAATGCTGTATTTCCAAATGCATGTATATCTAATCTCTCAGAATCTTCTCAAGTAACTTACTGACCACACATGTTCAGTTTACTGATCTATAGTTCCCAGGTTTTTCTTTGCAGCCCTTCTCGAATAAGGGCACAACATTTGCTGCCCTCCAATCTTCCGGGACCTCACCCCTGGGTAACGCTGATGCAAAAGAATCAGCCTGGGACTCACAATTTCTTGCAGTGTTGTTGGATTCTTTGGTCACGTCCAGGAGATTTGCCCACCCTCATAAATTCTAATGCGTCAACACTTCCTCTCCTGTCATATGGACTGTCCCCAAGAGATGATCACTAACTTCCCCAAGTTCCCAAGCCTTCATGTCCTTCTCCACGGTCAACACAGAGGGGAAATAACTCCTGCGATACTGCACAAACATGGCCATGAACAGTTCTATTCTCTCTCTAGTTATTCTCTTTCCTTTAAGATACTTCAAGAATCTCTTTGGATTCACCCAAATCTTCTCAGCCAAGGTCATCTGCCCTCCTGATTCCCTTCTAGTAAACTCTTGTATCCCCTATGTATCCCCAGGGATTCCCTTGCCCCCAGCTGCCTGTACCTGAGCCATGCCTGCATATTTTTCTGGTTAAAGCCTCAAAGTATCACGTCATCCAGGGTTCCTTATTCCTGCCAACCTTGCTCTTCACACTCACAGGAACGTACAGATCTTGATCTGTAGCTATCCCACATTTAAAGAACTTCCACCGACCAGAGGTCCCTTTGGCTGCAAACAAACTTCTCAAACCAACACCTGCAAGCTGCTGGCTAACTCCGTCAGAATGTGCTTTGCCCCAATGTAGAACTAGCACCTGGGGAACATTCTGTCTCACTCCACAATGAGTACAATATTAATAGAACTATGGTCACTGGTTCCAAAGTGCTCCCCCACTGTCACCTCACTCGGAACATTCTGGTTGGGTTGTTTACCTTGTTTTTAGAAGTAACTGGATAACACCGTCAGCATCTCAATGTTCACTTTTGAGACTTTATCTCTTCCATGTGAAGGAATGGGACCCAGACATCTCTATTTAATCTGCCTCCCATCAAAATTTCCAGGAACAGTACTGCCCTGGTTATCAGTGTTCCCAGCTAACTACAGTAAGGCACAGAAAGGGTTCAAAGTGAATCATCACTGAAACGGTTCTCATGTAAATATCCCAGATTAGTTTGAGAATGGACTTAGATCTGGTGGAAAGCTTCCTCGAAGTGCCCCATCAAACACTCTGGAGATTGACAGCACATCGTGTTTTCTCAATGTTGTCACAGTGAAATACACAATGGACAGGATTAAATGTTAATACTTCCATCTCACTGACCTAATCTGGTAGAGATGGGTCAGAGAGGGGGAGATTGGTTTCTTGGGTGGGGATCAGTCAGGGAGGGGGAGCAATACCGTGTTGGAAAGAGATGAGACAGGGAGGAGGTGAGTGCAGTGTTGGGTAGGGATTAGTCAGGGTGGGGGAGATTACAGTTTTGGGTAGGGAACTGTCAGGGAGGGGGTGAGTGCAGTGTTAGGGATTAGTCAGTGAGGGGGAGATTGCAGTGTTGGGTAGGGATCAGTCAGGGATGGGATAATTGCAGTGTTGGATAGGGATCAGTCAGGGAGGTGGTGAGTGTAGTTTTTGGTGGGGATCAGTCAGGGAGGGGTTGTGTGCAGTGTTGGGTAGGGATCATTCAGGGAGGGGGTGATTGCAGTGTTGGGTAGGGATCAGACAGGGAGGGGGTGATTGCAGTGTTGGGTAGGGATCAGTCAGGAAGCGGGTGGTTACAGTGTTGAGTCGGGATCAGTCAGGGAGTGGGAGATTACAGTGTTGGGTATGGATCACTCGGGAGGGGATGAGTGCAGTGTTGGGTAGGGAACAGTCAGGGAGGGGGTGAATGAAGTGTTGGGTAGGGATCAGTCAGGGAAGGGGCAAGTGCAGTGTTTTGTACTGTGAGAGGGAAATCAGGAGGGCAAAAAGGGGACTTGAGATTGTTTGTCAAATGTTTTTATAAATCCATAAAGGACAAAGTGTCACCGGGGAGAGTATAAGGCCCCCAAAGATCAAGACAGCCTGCACGTGGAGCTGCAGGAGATGGGGGAGAAACTGAACAAGTATTTCCTGTAGAGAAGGACCAGGAAGATATAGAATAGAATGATGGTTTGGGAAATAGCATTGGGAAATAGATGGTGTCATCTTGCAAAATGTCCATATTACAGAGGAGGAGGTGCTGGATGTCCTGAAATGGTTAAAGGTGGATAAATCCCCAGGACCTGATCAGGTGTACTCTCGATCTCTGTGGGAAGCTAGAGAAGTGATTGCTGGGCCCCGTGCTGAAGTATTTGTATCATCGATAGACACAGGTGAGGTACCAGAAGACTGGAGGTTGGCAAACATGGTATCACTGTTTAGGAAGGCTGGTATGGAAAAGCCAGGGAACTTCAGGCTGGTTCACCTGACGTCAGTCGTGGGCACGTTGAAAGATGGATACATGAGGGACAGGAATGACATTTGTTTACAAAGGCAATGTCTCATTAGGGATAGTCAGCATTGCTTTGTACGTGGGAAATCATGTCTCAAGATATTGAGTTTTTTGAAGATGTAACAAAAGGATTGATGAGGGCAGCGCGGTGGATGTGAGTGATATGGACTTCAGTAAGGTGTTCGAAATGTTTCCACATGGGAGATTGGAGAGCAAGGATAGATCTCATGGAATACAGGGAAAACCAGCCATTTGGATACAGAACTGGCACGAAGGTAGAAGACAGAGGGTGGTTGTGGAGTATTGATTTTTCAGACTGGAGACCTGTGACCAGTGGAGTGCCACAAGGATCGGTGCTGCGTCCACTACTTTCCATTAATTATATAAATGATTTGGATGTGAACGTAGCAAGTATAGTTAGTAAGTTTGCAGATGACACCAATATTGGAGGGGTAGTGGACAGTGAAGAATGTTACTTCACATTACAACGGGATGGTGAACTGATGGGCCAATGGGCTGAGGAGTGGCAGATGGAGCTTCATTTAGATAAATGGGAGGAGCTACATTTTGGAAAAGCAACTCTTCGCAGGACTGATACACTTCATGTTAATGTCCCAGGGAGTGTTTCTGAACAAAAAGACCTTGGAGTGCAGGTTCATTGTTCCTTGAAAGGAGAATTGTGGGTCGATAGGATAGTGAAGAAGGTGTTTGGTATGCTTGTGTTTACTGATCAGTGCATTGAGTAGAGGAGTTGGGAGGTCATGTTCTGGTTGTACAGGACATTGGATAAGCCAGTTTTGGCATATTGCGTGCAATTCCTGTCTCCTCCCTATCGGAATGATGTTGTATACATTGAAATGGTTCAGAAAAGATTTGCAAAGACGCTGACAGGATTGGAGGATTTGAGCTAAAGGGAGAGGTTAAATGGGCTGGGGATGTTTTCCCTGGAATGTCTGAGGCTGAGAGGGAACCCATATGGAGGTTTATAAAGCCATGAGAGGCATGGTTAGGTTTAGAACATAGAACATAGAACAATGCAGCACAGAACAGGCCCTTCGGCCCACGATGTTGTGCCGAACTTCTATCCTAGATTAATCACCCATCCATGTACCTATCCAAATGCCGCTTAATGGTCGCCAATGATTCTGACTCTACCACTCCCACGGGCAGTGCATTCCATGCCCCCACCACTCTCTGGGTAAAGAACCCACCCCTGACATCTACCCTATACCTTCCACCCTTCATCTTAAATTTATGTCCCCTTGTAACACTCTGTTGTACCCGGGGAAAATGTTTCTGACTGTCTACTCTGTCTATTCCCCTGATCATCTTATAAACCTCTATCAATTCACCCCTCATCCTTCGACGTTCCAACGAGAAAATGCCGAGAACTCTCAACCTATCCTCGTACAACCTATTCTCCATTCCAGGCAACATCCTGGTAAATCTTCTCTGCACCCTCTCCAAAGCTTCCACATCTTTCCTAAAGTGAGGCGACCAGAACTGCACACAGTACTCCAAATGTGGCCTAAGCAAAGTCCTGTACAGTTGCAACATCACTTCACGACTCTTGAATTCAATCCCTCTGCTAATGTCTTTTCCCTTGGGTGGGGTAGTCCAGAACTGGAGGGCCTAGGTTCAGGACCAGTGGGGAAAGATATAAAAGGAACGTAAGGGACAACATTTTGATGTGGATGGTGTTGCGTGTGTGGAATGTCCTGCCAGATGAAGTGGTGGAGACTGGTACAATTACTGTATTTAAAAGGCATCTAGATAGGTATACGAACAGGAAGAGTTTGAGAGGGACTTAGGCCATGTGCTGGCAAATGTGATGAGATAATATTAGGATATGTGGGTGGTGTGGATGAGTTGGACCGAAGGCCCTGTTTCTGTGCTGTACATCCCTATGATTGTGAATGTTTTCCACTGTCCATTTCCAGCCACACACTTCACTGTTTCCCCTGTTTACCTTGGGCAGTTCTCCTCTCAAACACATGTCAATGGCTTTGGTTGAGATTGTTGGGTGTGCTTTATGGTCACTTTAAAAATCCATCATCTCGCTGAATTCCACTACACTGCAATCACTCAGAGGACATCTCAGTGGGACATTACTCATTCCCTCAGCATCATCACACAACGGTCGATCGGAGATAGTCACCTCCCTGGCCGTTTGCAAAATGTGTTATTCAAAGAAACACTGACAGAAACATCCAAAGAGGAGTTCGGAGAACATCACTTTTGCCGATGTGACTGTCCCACATTATACAAAGACTGAAGTCTCCCGTGAATTATCACAGTGCCTTTGCATTACACAAGAATACATTGGAATGTGTAACAGGGTTGAGCATTGAAATGATGTTCGGCAGCCTCAAAACTGTTCACTTGCTTGTGTTTTTGACACGTGTTACCCAGAATCTGCATTCAGGCTGATTCAGCTTCATCATCTGAGGCCAAATGCTTTCTCTGTAATGTCTTTGTTACCCATTACTGTCAGGGTTACCCATCCTGCACTCCCTGAGACCCCTCAAGGAGGTGTCCAATAAAATATTCATGCTCCACCTTTTGTTCACCCTGTCACCACAAAATCTCATTTATCTCTGTGCCACAGTCCATCCACCTTATTGCAGAGACTTTATCCAGTCCAAAAAAGAACATTACGACTGACTCTTTCCGCAATTTCTTGTCACAGTCCAATTCACTGATGTACAGTTTCAGTTAAACTCTGTCTCTTCCTGTTCCTTTCTGCTTGTCTTCAGCGACATTGCCATTTCTCTTTGGATTTGGAAAGCTCCTTTCACCTGAACCCTGG
>NC_092759.1:41034511-41248965 GCF_047496795.1 Chiloscyllium punctatum | reverse complement strand
GGGAGAGAGGGGGAGAGAGGAGTGAGAGAGGGGGAGGGGGAGAGAGGGGGAGAGAGGGGGAGAGAGGGGGAGAGAGGGGGAGAGAGACGGGGAGAGTAGGATAGATTGGGGAGAGAGTAGGGTAGAGGAGGGAGAGAATGGGAGAGGGGGAGAGTGGGGGAGAGAGGCGGGAGAGACGCGGGAGAGAGAGGGTATAGACAATGGGATGTCGAGAGAGTGTGTCGAGTGAGGGGGGCCAAGTGAGGCGGGGTTGATTGAGGGGTTCGAGTGAAGGGGTTCGACTGGAGGTTATGACTCCACAAGGCCCTGATCTGTAGAGTGCTGCACTCTTCCGTGAGTCTCGGAGGGAACCAGCCTGATTTGGATTGGAGTTACAGCCTCTCAGTGAGAAGTGAAATCTCCTCGAGATTCCCCTCAGTCTCTCACTGTAAGGTGGAGCAGACCAGTCACAGGGAAGCAAACAGCAGGCCAGGTCTGCCCTGTCCTCCAGCTCCATTTCAGAAGGTCACATGGGAGGGGCTTGTTTCATTCATCAGCTTCCCATGCTCTCCCTTCTGGGTTAGGGTGGGGGCTGAATGGCCTTGCTCGTGGCTGCTATTGAGGTGCAGGCTGGCAATGATTGGGTTATACAGGGCATGCCCCTGAGTGAGGTCGGTTAGCTCAGTTGGTTTACCACACTAGCTGAAGTTACTCTGAAGGACTCTCCTTCACAACTTCTCCCCTCAGCTGGGCCATGGTGACCCTCTGATTAAATCCCCACCAGACACCGGTCTCTAGTGAGGAGCTATCCCATGCTCTGGTAAGACTACCGTGACATTACATTGGTTTGTACCTGGGGCACTGTGTGCAGGACTAGTTACTGCATTGCCAGAGGGATGTTAGTGTGTGGGGAGGTTTACTGGATGAATCCCCACCGGAATGAACAGCACTCTCTTTCCCCCAGTTAAGTCACTCTTGCAGCTTTTGTGTCTTTGGAGACACAAGGACCAATTCACCTGAAACAGCAGCTGGATTTTATATTCATGGGCACCTGATAAGATTGGCGAGTTTACACACACTCTCTCTCACACACACATACGCACACAGACACACGCTCCCTCAAACACACACAGACACACTCTCACAGACACATACACATCGGCACAACTCTCTCTCACACACACAGGCACACTCTCACACAGACACATGCTCCCTCAAACACACACAGACACACTCTCAGACACACATACACATAGGCACAACTCTCTCACACACACATACACACATAGGCACACTGTCTCTCTCACACACATACACAGATGCACTCTCTCGCACAAGCACAGACACACTCACACACACAGACACACTCTATCACACACACACTCTCTCTTTCAGACACACACAAGCACACTTTTTCTCTCTCACAAACACACATCGACACACACTCACACACACAGACACACTCTCACACACAGACACACTCTCTCTTTCAGACACACAGGCACACTATCTCTCTCACAAACACATATACACACACTCTCTCTCACACACATTCTCACATGCACACAATTTCACTCTCTCACATACACAGACACTCTCTCTCTCACACATGCACACACACTTTCTCTCATTCACATACACACAGACACTCTATCTCACACACATGCACACACAGGCACACACTCTCTCACACACACACATGAACACAGACACACGCTCCCTCAAACATACACAGACACACTCTCACACACTCTCTCACACACTCATACACACTCTCTCTCTCACACACATGTGGACACACACTCTCTCTTACACACACTCACACACACACAGACACACTCTCTCTCACACACACTCTCACTCACACACTCTCACACACCGTCTCTTACACACTCAGACATGCACACTCTCTCTCTTACGCATTCTCTCACACACACACTCTTTCACACACAGACACACTCATTCTCCATACACATGCACATAGACACACTCTCTCACACACACATACACACTCTCTCTCTCTCACGCACATACACAGTCCTTCTCACACCCAGACACATTGTCACACACATAGACACACAGACACAATCTCACACCGACCTCTCTCACACACAGACAAACACACTCTCTCACACATACACACAGACACACACACCCTCAAACACACACACAGACACACACTCTCACATGAACATGCACTTTCTCTCTCACGCACATATACAGACACACAGAGATACACATGCATCCACTCTGTCGCACACACAAACACGGGCAGTATCTCTCTCTGACTCTCTCTCTCTCTCTCTCTCTCTCTCTCTCTCTCTCTCTCTCTCACACACACACACACACACACACACACACACACACACACACACACACACACACACACACACACACACACACACACACACACACACACCTGTAAAGGCATGGTTGAGGTACTGATGAAGAAATGAGTTCTCCGAGGACTGAACCCTGATCTCACATGATGACTGCTCCAGGGAGACAGACAGAAGCTACAGATGAACTTGTTGGATCTTCCTGTGCACCACCTCTTGCATCGACAGCATTAGTCTGTTTGGGTGCCTGCTTTTCTAAAGCGTCTCCAAGCGACAAGTGACAATAGATTGATGAAAGTTTTCCCCCAAACCATGTTTCAGACACATGCTGCTGTTATTTTTCATTGATTGTTTAAAATGATCGGAATCTTCTGAAATGGGGAGTGGCTTCCATTTCAAATTACAACACCAGAGTGCCTCGGGGAATTGCATCTGTTCCTTTCTACCCTCTGCACTCTGTACCGCCAGATAGTTCTCCCTCAGTACCTCAGAAAGTGTTCTCTCAATACCTCAGAAAGTGCTCCCTCAATACTTAAGAAAGCATCACTTTGTTGTGTTTAACACCCAAAACCCCTCAGACAGTAGCTCCACAAAACATTCACATCCTCAACATTTCAGGATGCAGCCCAGCTCCCCCTCTCAGATTGCGTTCAAACCCCTTCAGACTGGAAGGACCCACATCCACCCCTGTCCAAGATTGGAGCCCAGGTCCCCAGAACATTACTAATCTCTCTGGATTAATTTTAGAATTCCTACAGTGTAGAAGCAAGCCATTCCGTCCATTGGCTCCACACTGACTGTCTGAACAGCATCCCACCCAGACTCACATCCTCTACTCTATCCCTGTAATGCTGCATTTCCCATGGTATCTTTGGGCGGTGGGAGGAAACTGGATCACCTGGAGGGAACCCGCACAGATACAGAGAGAATGTGTAAACTCCACACAGACAGTCACCGGGAGTTAGAATCAAACCACTGAGACACTGTGCTGTCCTCTCTCCTTGGATGCCATGTCATCCAACCTTTTACTAAGCAGTCTCCCGTGTGAAACCTTCACATCTGTCTCCTTGGTCATCCCTTCAAAAGCTTTATCAAGTTGGACACATTATTTCCACAAACAAAGCCATGCTGACCATCCCTAAATAATTCTTGCTTTTCCAAATCCATGTAAATTTTCTCTCAGAATGCCCTCCAACAGCTTACCCACCACTGCCATCAGGCTCACAGCTCCATAGTTCAATGGCTGTTCCTTGCAGCCTTACTTCAATAATGGCACATCGTTAATCACCCTCCAGTCTTCAGGCACCTCACCCGTTGCCACTGATTGGTCCATCTGACAAGGCCATCTACATCCTTCTGTAATCTAAGTCTATCCTCCTCAGTATTTATCACCCAACCAATCTTCATATCATTCATGAACCCACTGATTAACCCTCCAAAATTCAAATCTAAATCTTTTCTATCAACCACATCAGCAAGACCCCAACAGTGAGACATGAATAGACAGAGATTTCTAACTGGGCCATCACTGTCTGCTTCCAGCCACTCAGCATTCTGCGCCAAATTCCTTGGATCTTGAGTTTTTATGTTCACTATCAGTTTCCAGTATGGATCCTGATAAAAGCCTTACTGACCTCCAAGCAGGCGACAGGAAAGCATTGCCTTTATTTACATAGCTGGTCACCTCCTTAAAAAGTGCAATCCCATTGGTCAGACCTGACCTTCCCTTAACACAACCATTTTGACTGTTCTTCATGAACTCCAGTCTCTTTAAATGCTGATTAATTCTATCTCCCAAAATGGTTCTAATAGACGTCCCACCCACGATATTAGCCTGACTGGCTTGTAGCTGCCTGATATATCTCATGCTCCTTTTTGAATAACAGTACCACATGGTCAGTCCGACGACACCTCTCCTGTAGCCAGAGGGGATTTGAAAATGTTTGCAAGTGTACCTGCTCCTTCCTCCATCACCTCATTCGGTAAACTGAGATACATTTCCACCGTCTTTGGGAATTTATTGGGTTGTAAGAAGGCCAGACCACTCAGAACCATCTCTCTATCTATATATGCTCATTCATTTAATTGTATCACAGAGCATCTCCACGATTTCATATCAACACTGTCCCAATGAACATTGACAAAATGTATCTATTCACTGTAGCCTCTGTGTCCATGCACAAATTTTCACTGTGTTCCACAACCTACTCTTTCTCTCATTATCAATTCACCCGTAATGTCACTGTAAGGTACTTTCAGATTTTTATTTCCCCTCTTAACACTCCTCTCTCCCAGGCAATTAGCCTGCGATATGATTTGGAGGAGTGTGGGATGTCATTCTGGATGTGGAGTAGCATTGGGAAGCTCAGAAATAAGGAACACACGACTGTGCTGAGTGTGGGGCACTGGGATTCATTTGGGATGAGCACATTGAAGCTGAGGAATAAACCTCAGTCCTGCAGCATGAAAATATCCCTTTGAGCTGGCAGGTCAGTCATACGAAACGAAAACTTGATCCCTGGGAAAAGAGGGTGGTAACCAAATGAAGACGGTCTGTTTGAACACAGTCTCTGGAATCTGGACGTGGGAATCATTGCTGAGCAGGGTATGTAGGAAGCAGAGGCAGAAATGTACTGAACAATTTCAGATATTCCTCGGAGATCACAAGACATGGGAGCAGAAATTAGGTAATTCAGCCCATCTGATAGTGTGGCACTCACTCAGTACTGACTCTCTTACAATGCAGGTATCCACCAGACTGATGCGCTGACAGTGCAGCACTCCCTCAATAATGATCCTCTGACAGTGTGGCGCTCCCTCAGTACTAACTCTCTGAAAGTGCAGCGCTCCCTCAGTACTGACCTTCTCACAGTGCAGCACTGCCCCCAGATTGATCCTCTGACATTGCGGCAATCCCCTATGACTGACCCCCTGATAGCGCAGCACTCCGTCAGTAGTATCCTCTGACAGTGCAGCACTCCCTCAGTACTGACCCTCTGACAGTGCAGCACTCCCTCAGTAATGACCCTCTGACAGTGCAGCACTCCCTCAGTAATAACCTTCTGACAGTGCAGCACTCCCTCAGTAATGACCATATGACAGTGCAGCATTTCCACAGTACTGACCCACCGACAGTACGGCACCCCCGCAGTGCTGACTCTCTGACAGTGCAGCAATCCCTCAGTACTGACCCTCTGACAGTGCAGCTCTCCCTCAGTAATGACCCTCTCACAGTGTAGCAATCCATGAGTACTGAGCCTCTCACAGTGCGGCGCTCCCTCAGTACTGACCCTCTGACAGTGCAGCACTCCCTCAGTACTGACCCTCTGACAGTGCAGCTCTCCCTGAGTACTGACCCTCTGACAGCGCGGTGCTCCCTCAGTACTAACCCTCCAACAATGCAGCTCTCCCTCAGTACTGACCCTGTGACAGCGCGGTGCTCCCTCAGTACTGACCCTCTGACAGCGCGGTGCTCCCTCAGTACTGACCCTCTGACAGAGCGGTGCTCCCTCAGTACTAACCCTCCAACAATGCAGCTCTCCCTTAGTACTGACCCTCTGACAGTGCAGCACTCCCTCAGCACCGACCCTCTGACAGTGCGGTGCTCCCTCAGTACTCACCCTCCAACAATGCAGCTCTCAACAGTACAGACCTTCTGACAGTGCAGCACTTCCTCAGTACTGACCCCTGACAGTGCAGCACTGCCCTCAGTACTGACCATCTGATAATGCAGCACTCCCTCAGTACTGACCCTCTGACAGTGCAGCACTCCCTCCGTACAGACCCTCTGACAGTGCAGCACTCCCTCAATACTGACCCTCTTACAGTGCAGCACTCCCTTGGTACTGACCCTCTGACAGTGCAGCACTCCCTTGATACTGGCCCTCTGACAGTGCAACTCTCCCTCAGTACTGACCCTCTGACAGTGAGGCATTGCACGTATACTGACCCTCCCACAGTGTGGCACACCTTCATACTGACTTTCAGATAATGCGGCGCATTCTGTCATCGTTCTGAACTTCCTCAGGACTGACCCTCTGACATTGCAACAGCCCCTTGGCCCTGCGCCCCTGACGGCGCTGCAATCCCTCAGTACTGACCCTCTGACAGTGCAGCACTCCCTCAGTACTGATTCTCTGACAGTGCAGCACTCTCTTTGTACTGACATTTCTACAGTGTGGCATTCCCTCAGTACTGATACTCATACAGTGTGGCATTCCCTCAGTACAGACCCTCCGACAGTGTAGCACTCCCTCAATACAGATGCTCTTACAGTGTAGCACTCCCTCGGTACTGACCCTCCGATAACGTGGCATTTTCTCAGTACTGACTCTCCGACAGAGCAGAACTCCCTCGGATCTGACAGTCTGACAGTGCAGCACTGCCTCCTTCCTGCACTTCTGATAACCAGCAATGCCTCAGTACTGACCCTTTGGCAGTGTAGCACTCCCTCAGTACTGACCATTTGGCAGTGCAGCTCTCCCTCAGTACTGACCCTCTGAAACAACACTCCCTCAGAACTGACACACTGACCATGTAGCGCTCCCTCAGTTATGACCCTTTGAGTGTATATCACTCTCTCAGTACTGACCCTCTGGCAATGCAGCAATCACTCAGTACTGACTGTCTGACACATAGTGTGGTGGTCCCTCAGTACTGACCCCCTCATAGCGCGGTGATCCCTCAGTACTGACCCCCTCACAGTGCGGTGATCCCTCACTACTAATCCCCTCAGAGTGCGGTACTCCCTCAGTTCTAACCCTTTCACAGTGCAGCGCTCCCTCAGTAGTAACCCTCTCACAGTGCGACACTCTGACAGCATGGCCATCCATTAGTACTAAACCTCAGAGAGTGCGCACTTCATAATTACTGACTCTCACTGCACAGCAATCCCTCCGTCCTGAACCGCTGACAATGCTACACTCCCTCCGTACTGATACTCTGACAATGCTGCACTGCCTCCACACTGATCCTCTGACAATGCTGCACTCCCTCCACACTGATCCTCTGACAATGCTGCACTCCCTCCACACTGATCCTCTGACAATGCTACACTCCCTCCACACTGACCCTCTGACAATGCTGCACTCCCTCCACACTGATCCTCTGACAATGCTGCACTCCCTCCACACTGACTCTCTGACAATGCTGCACTCCCTCCACACTGATCCTCTGACAATGCTGCACTCCCTCCACACTGATCCTCTGACAATGCTGCACTCCCTCCACACTGATCCTCTGACAATGCTGCACTCCCTCCACACTGATCCTCTCACAATGCTGCACTCCCTCCACACTGATCCTCTGACAATGCTGCACTCCCTCCACACTGATCCTCTCACAATGCTGCACTCCCTCCATACTGATCCTCTGACAATGCTGCACTCCCTCCACACTGATCCTCTGACAATGCTGCACTCCCTCCACACTGATCCTCTGACAATGCTGCACTCCCTCCACACTGACCCTCTGACAATGCTGCACTCCATCCACACTGACCCTCTGACAATGCTGCACTCCCTCCACACTGACTCTCTGACAATGCTGCACTCCCTCCACACTGATCCTCTGACAATGATGCACTCCCTCCATACTGATCCTCTGACAATGCTGCACTCCCTCCACACTGAACCTCTGACAATGCTGCACTCGCTCCATACTGACCCACTGACAATGTTGCACTTCCTCCACACTGATCCTCTGACAATGCTGCGCTCCATTCATACAGATCCTCTGACAATGCTGAACTCCCTCCACACTGATCCTCTGACAATGCTGCACTCCCTCCACACTGATTCTCTGACAATGCTGCACTCCCTCCATACTGATCCTCTGATAGTGATGCACTCCCTCAGTACTGACTCTCTGACACTGTGGAAGTGGCCCTATACTGACCCTCCGACAGTGGGGCCCAATCTCAGGTCAAAACCTCTGACAGTACAGCACTCCATCATAACTGACCATCTTACAGTGCAGCACTCCCTCAGTACTGACCCTCTGACAGTGCAGCACTCCCTCAGTACTGACCCTCTGACAGTGCAGCACTCCCTCAGTACTGACCCTCTGACGGTGTAGCACTCCCTCAGGGCTTCCTGATAATTTCAGATATGATAGAGTTAGAACCAACAATGTTGGCATCATGAACCTGTTAGCTGAGGTAACTGACCCTCCTTTGTAGCAGAGTGAATCAATCCCTCTGACAGTGCAGCCCTCTCATAACTGACCATCATACAGTGCAACACTCCCACAGTACTAACCGTCCGACAGTGCAGCACTCCCTCAGTAGTGACCCTCTGACAGTGTTGCACTCCCTCAGTACTGACCCTCTGACAGTGCAGCACTCCCTCAGTGTTGACCCTCCGACAGTGAAGCACTCCCTCAGTCCTGACCCTCTGACAGAGCTGCACTCCCTCAGTACTGACCCTCTGACAGTGCAGCACTCCCTCAGCACTGACCCTCTTTTTTTCTATTTCATAGAGTCTTGTGTAAATTTGGAGACATAGGGTTTGCAGATTCTGAGGAAGCATGAGAGAGACACACAAACCAAACCCTGTCTGAAACTCTCTGCAATTGACTATTCAGAGGCACAGAGTCACAGAGGTTCACTGCTTGGTAACAGACCCTCCTGTCCAACTCGTCCATACCAACCAGATATTCTCATCTCATTTCATTCCATTTGCTAGCACTTGTCTGATATCCCTCTAAACCCTTCCTATTCAAATACTCATCCTGATACCTTTTAAATGTCGCAATTGTACCAACCCCCATCACTTCCTCTGACAGCTACCTGCATGCCCTTGAATAAGTTCTCAAACATTCATACAGTCGATAAAAACTCGAATAAACACCAACCCACAAAAGGCTATCATTGTCATTTTCAACTGACCCTTAGCTTCGTCATTACGCTGATTTCAACACGGGTAAAGAAACAGAGTTAATAACCATCAACAGTGACCCTGTTATAAAACTTATTTTCAAATATGGCTTGCATGTGATTCCCACACACTCTAATAGTTGCCTGGAAGGTGGGGGTGGGGTGTACTCTCCTGCTGCAGTCCTTGGGTGTCCCACAGTGATGTTAGGGAGGGAGCTCCAGGAGTTTGACCTGAGCCGTGTAAAGAGCTCTCTTACTGGAGTGCCATTTTAAAGTTGGGAAGTTAATATAGACCAGGAGGACACGAGAGCTGCTGTCTTGTCAGAGAGAGAGGTCTGGTGGGTCACACACCTCTGGTAAGGGGCGAGGTTGAGAAGCTGGGGCCTTCATGGTAATTTCAGACATGATAGAGATTGAACCAACAATGTTGGCATCACGAACCTGTTAGCTGAGGTAACTGACCCCCTTTGTAGCAGAGGGATTCAATCCCTTTAATAGAGCAAGCTTGAGAATTCAACACTAAAAATCAATCTTTACGGACGCACTAGAGACCTGAAACATCAATACAGAGATTGCTGAAGAGGCTAAACATGCCCAGCAGCATCTCTGAAGGGAGAAGGAGAAAGAGACAGAGAGAGAGTTCACCTTTCAATCCAGTGATTTCTGCGGGAAAGTTCTTTCAGAACAGACCGTTTTGAGGAAGGGTCACTTGACAAAGGCACTTCACAAAGATCCTGATCAATGTAACTTTGTGATGTTAGTTCAGAAGGAACAGCTCAGACCTAACATTTCAGTGTGCCTGTGTTCTGTATCTGTTCTCCCATGTAGCCCGCCCACCGAATACAAATCCTTACACAGCCTTCAACCTGTTTGTCAACTTTCAACAGTAGCAGCCTCAGGGCATTGAACACAGACTGAATTACTCAGTGACGCTTGAATAAGACCAAGTTCTCAAGTCAACAGATGGTGGGGAAATTCAGCACAATTTAGCAGGAAGCAACGGTGAAGAGAGAGAGGAACAATTCGCATTCCAAGTGACTCTTCCTCAAAACGGTCTGTTCTGAAGGAACTTTCCCGCTGAAATCACTGGATTGAAAGGTGAACTCTCTGTCTCTTTCTCCCCCTCCCTTCAAAGAGGCACTTTCTGAGGTACTGAGGGAGCATTATCTGTGGTACTGAGGGAGCACTTTCTGAGGTACTGAGGTTGCACTTTCTGAGATATTAAGGGAGCACTTTCTGAGGTATTGAGGAAGCACAATCTGAGGCTTTGAGGGAGCAATTTCTGAGGATTTCAGGAAGCACTATCTGAGGCATTCAGGGAGCACAATCTGAGGTATAGAGGAATCATAATCTGACTGTCTGAGGGAGCATTATCTGAGGTAAAAAGCGAGCACTTTCTGAGGTACAGAGGAAGCACTTTTTGAGATATTGAGGGAGCACTTTCTGAGGTACTGAGGAAGCACTAGCTGAGGCATTGAGGGAGCAATATTTGAGGTAATGAGGGAGAACGTTCTCTGGTACTGAGGAAGCACATTCTGAGGTATTGAGGGAGTACTTTCTGAGGGACTGAGGAAGCACTTTCTGAGGTATTGAGGGAGTACTTTCTGAGGTACTGAGGGTGCACTATCTGAGGTATTGAGGAAGCACTACTTGATTTATTGAGGAAGCACTCTCTGAGGCATTGAGGAAGCACTGTCTGAGATACTGAGGGAGTACTTTCTGAGGTATTGAGCAAGCACTTCTGAGGTACTGAGGGAGCAAAATCTCAGGTATTGAGGGAGCAATTTCTGACGTATTGAGGAAGCAGTCTCTGATGTACTGAGGGACAACTTTCTGAGGTATTGAGGAAGCACTTCCTGAGGAATAGAGGAAGCAATTTTCTGAGTTACTGAGAGAGCACTTTCTGAGCTATTAAGTGAGCACTTTCTGAGATATTGAGGTAGCATTATATGAGGGACTGAGGGAGACCTTTCTGAGGTATTGAGGGAGCACTATTTGAAGCATTGGGGAACACTATCTGAGGAACTGAGGGAGCACGTTCTGAGGATCTGAGGAAGCACTGTCTGAGGTATTAAGTGAGCATATTCTGAGATATTGAGGGAGCATTATATGAGATACTGAGGGAGAACTATCTGAAGTATTGAGGGAGCACTATTTGAGGTATTGGGGAGCACTATCTGAGGTATTGAGGGAGCACTTTCTGAGGCATTGAGGGAGCACTAGCTGAGATACTGAGGGAGCACTTTCTGAAGTATTGAGAAAGCACCATGTGAGGACAGAGAGAGTATTATTTGAGGTACTGAGGAAGCACTGTCTGAGGTACTGAGTGTGAAACTATCTGAGGTATTGAGAGAGCACCTACTGAGGTATTGAGGGAGCACTTTCTGAGATATTGAGGGAGCATTATATGAGGTACTGAGGGAGCATTTTCTGAGGTATTGAAAAAGCACTATCTGAGGTACTGAGGAAGTACTTTCTGAGGTATTGAGCGAGCACTATCTGATGTACCGAGGAAGAACCCTCTGAGGTACTGAAGGAGCACTTTCTGAGGTATTAAGGAAGCACTATCTGAGGTACTGAGGGAGCACTTTCTGAAGTTTGAGAGAGCACTTTCTGTGGTCCTGAGTGTGCACTATCTGAGGAATTGAGCGAGTACTTTCTGAGGTATTGAGTACTGAGGTATTTGATATACTGAGGGGCCACTTTCTGACGTAGTGAGGGTGCACATTCTGAGGTATTGAGGAAGCACTGTCTGATGTACTGAGGGAGCACTTTCTGAGGTACTGATTGCGCACTATCTGAGGTATTGAGGGACCACTGTCTGAGGTACTGAGTGTGCACTATGTGAGGTATTGAGGGAGCACTTTCGGAGATACTGAGGGTGCTCCTTCTGAGGTATTGAACGAATACTTTCTGAGGTATTGAGGGAGTACTATCTGAGGTAATGAGGAAGCACCATGTGAGTTCTGAAGGAGCACTATTTCAGGTACTGAGGGAGCGCATTCTGAGGTACTGAGGGAGCACTGTTTGAGGTATTGAGGAAGCACTATCTGAGCTATTGGGGGACCACTGTCAGATGTACTGAGGAAGCACTGTATGAGGTTATGAGTGTGCACTATCTGACGTATTGAGGGGGCACTTTCTGAGGTATTGAGCCAGTAATTTCTGAGGTGTTGAGGGAGCAGTATCAGACGTACTGAGGGAGCACTTTCTGATGTATTGAGGAAGCATTGTCTGAGATGCTGAGTTAGCACTTTCTGACATATAGAGGGTGCACCTTCTGAGGTATTGAGTGAGCACTACCTGAGGTATTGAGGGAGCATTTTCTGAGGTATTGAGGGTGCACTTTCTGCAGTACTGCGGGAGCACCTTCTGAGGTACTTAGGAAGCACTATCTGACGTACTGACTGTGCCCTATGTGACGTATTGAGGGAGCACTTTCTGAGGTATTGCGGGAGTATTTTCTAAGGTACTGACCGTGCACTATCTGAGGTACTGAGGCAGACCTTTCTGAGGTGTTGAGGGAGTACTTTCCGAGGTATTGAGCAAGCACTATCTGAGGTACTGAGGAATAATATCTGAGGTATTGAGAGAGCACTTTCGGAAGTATTGAGGGAGCACTTTCTGAGGTATTGAGGGAGCACTATTTGATTAACTGAGAAAGCATTCTCTGAGGTACTGAGGGAGCACTTTCTGAGGCATTGAGAAAGCACAATCTGAGGTACTGAGGGAGCACTATCTGAGGTATGGAAGGAGCACTTTCTGAGGTATTGAGCCAACACTATCTGAGCTACTGTGGAAGCAATATCTCAGGTACTGAGGGAGCACTTTCTGAGGCATTGAGGGAGTACTTAGTGCGGTATTGATGAAGCACTATCTCAGTATTGAGGAAGCTGTTTCTGAGGTATTGAGTGAGCACTTTCTGAGGTAATGAGGGAGCATTATCAGAGGTATTGAGGGAGCACTTTCTGCAGTACTGCGGGAGCACATTCTGAGGTACTTAGGAAGCACTATCTGAGGTACTGACGGTGCACAATGTGAGGTATTGAGAGAGCCTTTTCTGAGGTATTGAGGGAGCATTTTCTGAGTTACTGAGGGTGCACTATCTGAGGTACTGAGGGAGCCTTTTCTGAGGTATTCTGGGAGTACTTTCTGACGTACTGCGGGAGTGCTTTCTGAGGTATTGAGCAAGCACTATCTGATGAACTGAGGTATTGAGGGAGCACTTTCTTAGGTTTGAGGAAGTACTATTTGATTTACTGAGGAAGCACTCTCTGAGGTACTGAGGGAGCACATTCTGAGGTATTCAGAAAGCGCTATGTGAGGTACTGAGGGAGCAATGTCTCAGGTATGGAGGGAGCACTTTCCGAGATATGAAAGGAGCTCTTTTTGAGGTATTGAGGGAGCACTGTCTGAGGTATGGAGGGAGCACTCGCTGAAGTATTGAGCAAGCACTATTTGAGCTACTGAGGGAAGAATATCTCAGGTTTTGAGGGAGCACTTTCTGAGGTATTGAGGAGGCAGTATCTGAGGGATGGAGGGAAATCATTCTTAGGTATTGAGTGAACACTTTCTGAGCTATTGAGTAAGCAATTTTCTGAAGTACAGAATGTGCACTTTCTGAGGTATTGAGTGAACACTTTCTGAGATATTGATGGAGCATTATAAGAGGTACTAAGGGAGTACCTTCTGAGGTTTTGAGGGAGCGTTATCTGTGGTACTGAGGGAGCACTTTCTGAGGTACTGAGGGAGCACATTCTGAGGTATTAATGGTGCACTTTCTGAGGTTTTGAGGAAGCGCTATCTGAGGTATTGAGGGAGCAATTTTTGAGGATCTGAAGAAGCGTGATCTGACATATTGAGGGAACACTCTCTGAGGTATTGAGAGAGCGCATTCTGAGGTAGTGAGGAAGCACTATCTGAGGGACTGAGGGTACATTATCTGAAATAATGAGGGAATGCTTTCTAAGGTACTGAGGAAGCACTATCTGAGGTACGGAGGGAGCATTAGCTGAGATACTGAGGGAGCATTATCTGAGGAACTGAGGAAGCACTATCTGAGGTACTGAGGAAGCATTATCTGACATACAGCGGGAGCATTATCTGAGGTACTGAGGGAGCACTTTCTGTGGTACTGAGGAAGCACTTTCTGAGGTACTGAGGGAGCACTTTCTGAGGTATTGAGGAAGCACTATCTGAACTACTGAGGGAGCAATATCTCAGGTATTGAGGAAGTACTTTCTGAGGTAATGAGGACGCACTGTCTGAGGCACTGAGGGAGCACACTCTGAGCTGCTGAGTGTGCACTATCTGAGGTATTGAGGAACACTATCTGAGGTATTGAGGGAGCACTTTCTGAGGTATGGAAGGAGCTCTTTTTTGTGCTATTGAGGGAGCACGATCTGAGGTATTGAGCAAGCACTATTTGAGCTACTGCGGGAGCAATCTCTCAAGTTTTGAGGGTGCATTTTCTGAGGTTTTGAGGAGTCACTATCTGAGGTACTTTGGAAGCGCTCTCTGAGGTACTGAGGGAGCACTTTCTGAGGTACTGAGGGAGCACTCTCTGAGGTATTGAGGGGACAGTTTCTGAGGTATTGAGGGAGCTTATTCTGAGGTATTGAGGGAGCATTTTCTAAGATACTGATTGTGCACTATCTGAAGTACTGATGGAGACCTTTCTGAGGTGTTGAGGGAGTACTTTTCGAGGTATTGAGCAAGCACTATCTGAGGTACTGAGGAATAATATCTGAGGTATTCAGAGAGCACTTTCTGAGGTATTGAGGGAGCACTATTTGATTAACTGAGAAAGCATTCTCTGAGGTACTGAGGGAGCACTTTCTCAGGCATTGAGAAAGCACTATCTGAGGTACCGAGGGAGGTCTATCTGAGTTACGGAGGGAGGACTTTCTGAGGTATTGAGCAAACACTATCTCAGCTACTGTGGAAGCAATATCTCAGGTATTGAGGGAGCACTTTCTGAGGCATTGAGGGAGTACTTAGTGCGATATTGATGGAGCACTATCTAGGTAGAGGAAGCAGTTTCTGAGGTATTGAGTGAGCACTTTCTGAGGTATGGAAGGAGCTCTTTTTGAGCTATTGAGGGAGCAATATCTGAGGTATTGAGCAAGCACTATTTGAGCTACTGAGGTAGCAATCTCTCAAGTTTTGTGGGTGCATTTTCTGAGGTATTGAGGAGGCACTATTTGAGGTACTTTGGAAGCGCTATCTGGGGTACTGAGGGAGCACTTTCTGAGGTATTGAGGAAGCACTACCTGAGGTACTGAGGGAGCACTCTCTGAGGTATTGAGGGGACAGTTTCTGAGGTATTGAGGAAGCATTTTCTGAGGTATTGAGGGAGCATTTTTTGAGATACTGATGGTGCACTATCTGAGGTACTGAGGGAGACCTTTCTTAGGTTTGAGGAAGCACTATTTGATTTACAGAGGAAACACTCTGTGAGGTGCTGATGGAGGACGTTCTGAGGTATTCAGAAAGCGCTATGTGAGGTACTGAGGGAGCAATGTCTCAGGTATGGAGGGAGCACTTTCTGAGGTATTGAGGACGCACTATCTGAGGAGGCATTATCTGAGGTATGGAGGGAGCACTATCTGAGACAAAGAGTGAACACTTTCTGAGGTACTGAGGAAGAAATTTTCTGAAGTACTGAAGGTGCACTTTCTGAGGTATGAGTGAACACTTTCTGACATATTGAGGGAGCATTATAACAGGTACTAAGGGAGCACCTTCTGACGTATTGAGGGAGCACTGTCTGAGGTATTGAGGAAGCACTGTCTGATGTACTGAGGAAGCACTCTCTGAGGTACTGACGGAGCACATTCTAAGGTATTGAGGAAGCACAACCTGAGGTACTGAGGGAGCACCCTCTGAGGTATTGAGGGAGATCTATCTGAGGTATTGAGCAACACTATCTGAGGTATTGAGGGAACACTTTCTGAGGTATTGAGGGAGCATTATCTGAGATATTGAGTGAACACATTCTGAGGTAGTGAGGAAGCACTATCTGAGGGACTGAGGGTACATTATCTGAGAAACTGAGGTAATGCTTTCTAAGGTACTGTGGAAGCAGTATCTGAGGTACTGAGGGGGCATTAACTGAGATGCTGAGGGAGTATTATCTGAGGTACTGAGCAAGCACTATCTGAGGTACTGAGGAAGCATTATCTGACATACTGAGGGAGCATTATCTGAGGTACTGAGGGAGCACTTTCTGTGGTACTGAGGAAGCACTTTCTGATTTACGGAGGGAGCACTTTCTAAGGTATTGAGGAAGCACTATCTGAACTACTGAGGGAGCAATATCTCAGGTATTGAGGAAGTACTTTCTGAGGTAATGAGGAAGCACTGTCTGAGGCACTGAGGGAGCACCCTCTGAGGTGCTGAGTGTGCACTATCTGAGGTATTGAGGAACACTATCTCAGGTATTGAGGGAGCACTATCTTGGTACTGATGAAGCAGTTTCTGAGGTATTGAGTGAGCACTTTCTGAGGCAATGAGGGAGCATTGTCAGAGGTATTGAGGGAGCACTTTCTGCAGTACTGCGGGAGCACCTTCTGAGGTACTGAGGAAGCACTATCTGACGAACTGACGGTGAACTATGTGACATATTGAGGGAGCCTTTTTTGAGGTATTGAGGGAGCTTTTTCTAAGGTACTGAGGGTGCACTATCTGAGGTATTGATGTAGCAATTTCTCAGGTATTGAGGGAGCATTTTCTGAGGTATTGAGGGAGCATTTTCTGAGATACTGATGGTGCACTATCTGAGGTACTGAGGGAGAACTTTCTGAGGTGTTGAGTGATTACTTTCCGAGGTATTGAGCAAGCACTACCTGAGGTACTGAGCAAAAATATCAGGTATTGAGGGAGCACTTTCTGAGGTATTGAGGGAGCACTATTTGATTAACTGAGAAAGCATTCTCAGAGGTACTGAGGGAGCACTTTCTAAGGCATTGAGAAAGCACGATCTGAGGTACTGAGGGAGTACTATCTGAGGTATGGAAGGAGCACTTTCTGAGGTATTGAACCAACACGATCTGAGCTACTGTGGAAGAAATATCTCAGGTATTGAGGGAGCACTTTCTGAGGCATTGAGGGAGTACTTAGTGCGGTATTGATGGAGCACTATCTCGGTACTTAGGAAGCAGTTTCTGAGGTATTGAGTGAGCACTTTCTGAGGTAATGAGGGAGCATTATCAGAGGTATTGAGGGAGCACTTTCTGCAGTATTGCAGGAGCACATTTTGAGGTACTTAGGAAGCACTATCTGCGGTACTGACGGTGCACAATGTGAGGTATTGAGAGAGCCTTTTCTGAGGTATTGAGGGAGCATTTTCTGAGTTACTGAGGGTGCACTATCTGAGGTACTGAGGGAGCCTTTTCTGAGGTATTGTGGGAGTACTTTCTGAGGTACTGCGGGAGTACTTTCTGAGGTATTGAGCAAGCACTATCTGATGAACTGAGGTATTGAGGGAGCACTTTCTTAGGTTTGAGGAAGTACAATTTGATTTACTGAGGAAGCACTCTCTGAGGTACTGAGGGAGCACGTTCTGAGGTATTCAGAAAGCGCTATGTGAGGTACTGAGGGAGCAATGTCTCAGGTATGGAGGGAGCACTTTCTGAGGTATTGAGGACGCATCATCTGAGCTACTGAGGAAGCAATATTTCAGGTATTGAGGGAGCACTTCCTGAGGTATTGAGGAAGTACTGCCTGATGTACTGAGCAACCACTCTCTGAGGTACTGACGGAGCACATTCTAAGGTATTGAGGAAGCACGACCTGAGGTACTGAGGGTGCACCCACTGAGGTATTGAGGGAGATCTATCTGAGGTATTGAGGAACACTATCTGAGGTATTGAGGGAACACTTTCTGAGGTATTGAGGGAGCACTTTCCGAAGTATGAAAGGAGCTCTTTTTGAGGTATTAAGGGAGCACGATCTGAGGTATGGAGGGAGCACTCGCTGAAGTATTGAGCAAGCACTATTTGAGCTACTGAGGGAACAATATCTCAGGTTTTGAGGGAGCACTTTCTGAGGTATTGTGGAGGCATTATCTGAGGGATGGAGGGAACACATTCTGAGGTATTGAGGAAGCAATTTTCTGAAGTACAGAATGTGCACTTTCTGAGGTATTGAGTGAACACCTTCTGACGTATTGAGGGAGCACGAGCTGAGGTATTGAGGGAGCACTTTCTGAGGTATTGAGGGAGTGCTATCTAAGGTATGGGGAGCAAGGAGGTATTGAGGGAGCACATTCTGAGGTATTGAGGGAGTACGTTCTGAGGTATTGAGGAAGCACTATCGGAGGTTTGGAGGGAGCATGATCTGTGGTACTGAGGGAGGACATTCTGAGGTACTGAGGGAGCACTTTCTGAGGTATTAATGGTGCACTTTCTGAGGTATTGAGGAAGCGCTATCTGAGGTATTGAGGGAGCAATTTTTGAGGATCTGAAGAAGCGTGATCTGACATATTGAGGGAGCACTATCTGAGGTATTGAGGGAGCTCTTTCTGAGGTAGTGAGGAAGCACTATCTGAGGGACTGAGGGTACATTATCTGAGATACTGAGGGAATGCCTTCTAAGGTACTGAGGAAGCACTATCTGAGGTACGGAGGGAGCATTAGCTGAGATACTGAGGGAGCATTATCTGAAGTACTTTCTGAGGTAATGAGGATGCATTGTCTGAGGCACTGATGGAGCACCCTCAGAGGTGCTGAGTGTGCACTATCTGAGGTATTGATGTAGCATTTGCTCAGTTATTGAGGGAGCATTTTCTGAGGTATTGAGGGAGCAGATTCTGAGATACTGATGGTACAATATCTGAGGTACTGAGGGAGAACTTTCCGAGTTGTTGAGTGATTACTTTCCGAGGTATTGAGCAAGCACTATCTGAGGTATTGAGGGAGCATTATCTGTGGTACTGAAGAAGCACTTTCTGAGGTATTAAGGGTGCACTTTCTGAGTTATTGAGGAAGAACTCTCTGTGGTATTCAGGGAGCAATGTTTGAGGATCTGAGCAAGCACTCTCTGAGGTACTGAGGGAGCATTATCTGAGGTACAGAGGGAGCACTTTCTGTCATATTATGGAAGCACTATCCGACGTGTTGAGGAAGCAATTTCTGAGTTGTGAGGAAGCACTGCCTGAAGTCCAGAGTGTGCACTGTCTGAAGAATTGAGTGAGCACTTTCTGAGGTAATGAGGGAGCATTATCAGATGTATTGAGGGAGCACTTTCTGCAGTATTACGGGAGCACATTCTGAGGTACTTAGGAAGCACTATCTGCGGTACTGACGGTGCACAATGTGAGGTATTGAGAGAGCCTTTTCTGAGGTATTGAGGGAGCATTTTCTGAGTTACTGAGGGTGCACTATCTGAGGTACTGAGGGAGCCTTTTCTGAGGTATTGTGGGAGTACTTTCTGAGGTACTGCGGGAGTACTTTCTGAGGTATTGAGCAAGCACTATCTGATGAACTGAGGTATTGAGGGAGCACTTTCTTAGGTTTGAGGAAGTACAATTTGATTTACTGAGGAAGCACTCTCTGAGGTACTGAGGGAGCACGTTCTGAGGTATTCAGAAAGCGCTATGTGAGGTATTGAGGGAGCAATGTCTCAGGTATGGAGGGAGCACTTTCTGAGGTATTGAGGACGCAACATCTGAGCTACTAAGGAAGCAATATTTCAGGTATTGAGGGAGCACTTCCTGAGGTATTGAGGAAGTACTGCCTGATGTACTGAGCAACCACTCTCTGAGGTACTGACGGAGCACATTCTAAGGTATTGAGGAAGCACGACCTGAGGTACTGAGGGTGCACCCACTGAGGTATTGAGGGAGATCTATCTGAGGTATTGAGGAACACTATCTGAGGTATTGAGGGAACACTTTCTGAGGTATTGAGGGAGCACTTTCCGAAGTATGAAAGGAGCTCTTTTTGAGGTATTAAGGGAGCACGATCTGAGGTATGGAGGGAGCACTCGCTGAAGTATTGAGCAAGCACTATTTGAGCTACTGAGGGAACAATATCTCAGGTTTTGAGGGAGCACTTTCTGAGGTATTGTGGAGGCATTATCTGAGGGATGGAGGGAACACATTCTGAGGTATTGAGGAAGCAATTTTCTGAAGTACAGAATGTGCACTTTCTGAGGTATTGAGTGAACACCTTCTGACGTATTGAGGGAGCACGAGCTGAGGTATTGAGGGAGCACTTTCTGAGGTATTGAGGGAGTGCTATCTAAGGTATGGGGAGCAAGGAGGTATTGAGGGAGCACATTCTGAGGTATTGAGGAAGCACTTTCTGAGGTATTAATGGTGCACTTTCTGAGGTATTGAGGAAGCGCTATCTGAGGTATTGAGGGAGCAATTTTTGAGGATCTGAAGAAGCGTGATCTGACATATTGAGGGAGCACTATCTGAGGTATTGAGGGAGCGCTTTCTGAGGTAGTGAGGAAGCACTATCTGAGGGACTGAGGGTACATTATCTGAGATACTGAGGGAATGCCTTCTAAGGTACTGAGGAAGCACTATCTGAGGTACGGAGGGAGCATTAGCTGAGATACTGAGGGAGCATTATCTGAAGTACTTTCTGAGGTAATGAGGATGCATTGTCTGAGGCACTGATGGAGCACCCTCAGAGGTGCTGAGTGTGCACTATCTGAGGTATTGATGTAGCATTTGCTCAGTTATTGAGGGAGCATTTTCTGAGGTATTGAGGGAGCAGTTTCTGAGATACTGATGGTACAATATCTGAGGTACTGAGGGAGAACTTTCCGAGTTGTTGAGTGATTACTTTCCGAGGTATTGAGCAAGCACTATCTGAGGTATTGAGGGAGCATTATCTGTGGTACTGAAGAAGCACTTTCTGAGGTATTAAGGGTGCACTTTCTGAGTTATTGAGGAAGAACTCTCTGTGGTATTCAGGGAGCAATGTTTGAGGATCTGAGCAAGCACTCTCTGAGGTACTGAGGGAGCATTATCTGAGGTACAGAGGGAGCACTTTCTGTCATATTATGGAAGCACTATCCGACGTGTTGAGGAAGCAATTTCTGAGTTGTGAGGAAGCACTGCCTGAAGTCCAGAGTGTGCACTGTCTGAAGAATTGAGGGAGCACTTTCTCAGGTATTGAGTGAGCACTATCTGAGGTATTGAGCGAGCACTTTCTGAGGTATTGAGGGAGCACTTTCTGAGCTAGTGAGGAAGCAATTACTGAGATATTAAGGAAGCCCGATCTGAGGTATTGGGGGAGCTCCTTCTGAGGTATTGACCGAGTATTTTCTGAGGTATTGAGGAAGCACTATCTGAGGTACTGAGGGAGCATTTTTTGACGTATTAAGGAAGCACTGTCCGACATATTGAGGGAGCAATTTCTGAGTTTTGAGGAAGCACTGCCTGAAGTACAGAGACTGCACTATCTGACGTATTGAGGGAGCACTTTCTAAGGTATTGAGTGAGATATATCTGAGGTATTGAGGGAGCACTTTCTGATGTATTGACGGAGCTTTATCTGACATACTGAGGGCGCATTATCTGAGGTACTGAGGGAGCACCTTCTGAGGTATTGAGGGTGCACTATCGCAGGTATTGCGGGAACAATATCTGAGGTATGGCATGAACATCTTTTGTGGTATAAAGGGAGCACTATCTTAGGTATGGGAGAGCACTCTCTCAGGTATTGAGGGAGATTTATCTGAGGTATTGATGAACAATATTTGAAGTATTGAGGGAGCACTATCTGAGGAATTGAAGGAGCACTCTCGGATGTACTGAGGTAGCACTTTCTGAGGTATTTACTGAGCAGTTTCGGAGCTATTGAGTGAGCATGATATGAGATACTGAAGTAGCACTTTCTGAGGTCTAGAGGGAGCACTTTCTGAGGTATTGCGGAGGTACTATGTGAGGGACTGAGTGTGCAATAACTCAAGTATTGAGAGAGCGCTTTCTGAGGTACTGAGGAAACACTGCCTGAGGTACTGAGGGAGCACAATCTGAGGTATTGAGGGAGATCTATGTGAGGTATTGAGGAACTCTGTCTGAGGTATTGAGGGACTACTCTCTGAGGAACTGAGAGAGAATTATCTGAGTTATTGAGGTTGCAATTTCTGAGGTATTGAGGGAGCACTATCTAAGGTATGGGGAGCACTATCTGAGGTATTGTGGGATCACACTCTGAGGTATTCAGGGAGCATTATCTGTGGTACTGAAGAAGCACTTTCTGAGGTATTAAGGGTGCACTTTCTGAGTTATTGAGGAAGAACTCTCTGTGGTATTCAGGGAGCATTTTTTTAGGATCTGAGCAAGCACTCTCTGAGGTACTGAGGGAGCATTATCTGAGGTACAGAAGGAGCACTTTCTGACGGATTATGGAAGCACTGTCCGACGTATTGAGGGAGCAATTTCTGAGTTGTGAGGAAGCACTGCCTGAAGTACAGAGTGCGCACTGTCTGAAGTGTTGAGGGAGCACTTTCTAAGGTCTTGAGTAAGCACTATCTGAGGTTTTGAGGGAGCACTTTCTGAGGTATTGAGGGAGCAATTACTGAGATATTAAGGAAGTCCTATCTGAGGTATTGGGGGAGCTCCTTCTGAGGTATTGACCGAGTATTTTCTGAGGTATTGAGGAAGCACTATCTGATGTACTGAGGGAGCACTTTCTGACGTATTAAGGAAGCACTGTCCGACATATTGAGGGAGCAATTTCTGAGTTTTGAGGAAGCACTGCCTGAAGTACAGAGACTGCACTATCTGACGTATTGAGGGAGCACTTTCTAAGGTATTGAGTGAGATATATCTGAGGTATTGAGGGAGCACTTTCTGAGGTATTGAGGGTGCGCTATCGGAGGTATTGCGGGAACAATATCTGAGGTATGGCGTGAAAACCTTTTGTGGTATAAAGGGAGCATTATCTTAGGTATGGGGGAGCACTATCTGAGGTATTGAGGGAGCACCTTCTGAGTTATTGTGGGAGCATTATCTGTGGTACTGAGGGAGCACTTTCTGTGGTACTGAGGGAGTACTATCTGTGGTACTGAGGGAGCACTTTCTGTGGTACTGAGGGAGCACTATCTGAGGTACTGAGGGAACACTTTCTGAGGCATTAAGCGTGCACTTTCGGAGGTATTGAGAAAGCGCTATCTGAGGTAGTGATGAAGCACTCTCTAAGGTACTGAGGGAGCATTACCGGAGGTGTTGAGGAAGCACTTTCTGAGGTATTGAGGGTGCTCCTTCTGAGGTATTGAGGGAGCACTATCTGAGCTATTGAGGAACCACCATTTGATTTGCTGAGGAAGCACTGTCTGAGGTACTGAGGGAGCACTTTCTGAGGTATTGAGGAAGCATTATCTCAGATACTGAAGGAGTACTGACTGAGGTACTGAGGGTGCAATATCTCACGTGTTGAGGGAGCACTTTCTGAGGTAGTAAGGAAGCACTATCTGATGTACTGAGGTAGCACTCTCTGAGGTACTGATGGAGCATTTTCTGAGGTATTGAGAAAGCATTTCCTGAGGTACTAAGGGAGCAATCTCTGAGGTATTGAGGGAGATTTATCTGAGGTATTGAGGAACAATATCTGAAGTATTGAGGGAGCACTATCTGAGGAACTGAGGCAGCACTTTCTGAGGTATTGAGTGAGCACTTTCTGATGTATTGAGTGAGCACTTTCTGAGCTATTGAGTGAGCATTCTATAAAGTACTGAAGTAGCACATTCTGAGGTCTATTGGGAGCACTTTCTGAGGTATTGCGGAAGCACTATGTAAGGTACTCAGTGTGCAATAACTCAAGTATTGAGAGAGCGCTTTCTGAGGTACTGAGGAAACACTGCCTGAGGTACTGAGGGAGCACATTCTGAGGTATTGAGGAAGCACTGCCTGAGGTACTGACAGAGCACTATCTGAGGTATTGAGGGAGCTCCTTCTGAGGTATTGAGCGAGTATTTTCTGCGGTATTGACGAAGCACGATCTGAGGTAGTGAGGAACCATTTTCTGACGTATTAAGGAAGCACTGTCCGACGTAATGAGGGAGCTATTTCTGAGTTGTGAGGAAGCACTGCCGGTAGTACAGAGTGTGCACTATCAGACGTATTGAGGGAGCACTTTCTAAGGTATTGAATGAGCACTATCTGAGGTATTGAGGGAGCGCTATCTGAGGTACTGAGGGTGCACTATTTGAGGTACTGAGGGAGCATTATCTGAGGTATTGAGGGAGCACTTTCTGAGGTATTGCGGGTGCTCCTTCTGAAGCATTGAGCGAGTGCTTTCTGAGGTATTGAGGGAGCACTATCTGAGCTATTGAGGGTGCACTATCTGTGGTACCGACGAAGCACTTTCTGATGTATTGAGGAAGCGCAATAAGAGTACAGAGGGAGCACTATCTGAGTTACTGAGGAAGCACTACCTGAGTTATTGAGGGTGCACTGTCTGAGGTATTGAGGGAGCCTTTTCAGAGGTATTGAGGGTGCACTACGTGAGGTATTGAGGAAGCAGTTTCTGAAGTAGTGAGGGAGCACTTTCTGAGGTACTGAGGGTGTACTACCTGAGGTATTGATGGAGCATTTTCTGAGGTACTGATGTTGCACTGGCTAATGTATTGAGGGATCACTATCTGAGGTATTGAGGGAGCACTATCTGAGGTATTGTGGGAATACTTTCTGAGGTACTGAGGGATTAATTTCTGTGGTATTGAGCAAGCACTAACTAAGGTACTGAGGAAGTACTATCTGTGGTATAAAGGGAGCACGTTCTGACGTATTGAGGAAGCAATATCTGTGGGACTGAGGAACCATTTTCTGACATACTGAGGGAGCATTATCTGAGGTACTGAGGGAGCACTTTCTGTGATACTGAGGAAGCACTTTCTGAGTTATTGAGGGTGCACTATCTGAGGAATTGAGGGAGCACTGTCTGAGTACTGAGGAAGCACTACCTGAGGTACAGAGAGTACACTACCTGAAGTATTGAAGGTGCACTTTCTGAGGTATTGAGTGAGCTTTATCTGAGGTATTGAGGGAGCACTTATGTGGTATTGTGAGAATTTCTTTCTAAAGTATTGAGGGTGCACGACTTGAGGTATTGAGGGAGCACTTTCTGAGGTATTGAGGAAGCAATATCTGAGGGACTGCGGGTGCATTATCTGAGGTACTCAGGGAGCACTTTCTGTGGTACTGAGGGAGCAATTTCTGAGGTATAGAGGGTGCACTATCTGAGGTATAGAGGGAGCACTATCTGAGGAATTCAGGGAGCACTTTCTGAGGTAATGAGGTACGGACTATCTGAGGTACTGAGGTAGCCTTTCCTGAGATATTGGGTGTGCAGTATCTGAGGTACTGAGGAAGCACTATCTGAGGCATTGAGGGAGCACTTTCTAAGGTATTGAGGAAGCACTATTTGGTTTGCTGAGGAAGCAATCTCTGAGGTACTGGGGGAGCACTTTCTGAGGTCTTGAGGAAGCAATATCTGAGATACTGACGGAGTACTGTCTGTGGAATTGAGCAAGCACTATCTGATGTACTGAGCGTGCAATATCTCACGTATTGAGGGAGGACTTTCTGAGGTAGTAAGGAAGCACTATCTGATGTACTGGGGAAGCACTCTCTGAGGTACTGATGCAGCATTTTCTGTGGTATTGAGCAAGCATTTCCTTATGTACTGAGGGAGCACTCTCTGAGGTATTGAGGGAGATTTATCTGAGGTATTGATGAACAATATGTGAAGTATTGAGGGAGTACTATCTGAGGAATTGAAGGAGCACTTTCTGATGTACTGAGGTAGCACTTTCTGAGGAATTGACTGAGCACTTTCTGAGCTATTGAGTGAGCATGATATGAGATACTGAAGTAGCACTTTCTGAGCTCTAGAGGGAGCACTTTCTGAGGTATTGCGGAGGTACTATGCGAAGGACTGAGTGTGCAATAACTCAAGTATTCTGAGGTACTGAGGAAGCACTGCCTGAGGTACTAATGGAGCACTCTCTAAGGTATTGAGGGAGATCTATGTGAAGTATTGAGGAACTCTATCTGAGGTATTGAGGGACTACTCTCGGGGGAACTGAGAGAGAACGATCCGAGTTATTGAGGCTGCACTTTCTGAGGTATTGAGGGAGCACTATCTAAGGTATGGGGGAGCACTATCTGAGGTATTGTGGTATCACACTCTGAGGTATTGAGGGAGCATTACCTGTGTTACTGAAGAAGCACTTTCTGAGGTATTAAGGGTTCACTTTCTGAGTTATTGAGGAAGAACTCTCTGTGGTATTCAGGGAGCAATTTTTGAGGATCGGAGCAAGCACTCTCTGAGGTACTGAGGGAGCATTATCTGAGGTACAGAGGGAGCACTTTCTGTCGTATCACGGGAGCAGTATCCGACGTATTGAGGGAGCAATTTCTGAGTTGTGAGGAAGCACTGCCTGAAGTAGAGAGTGTGCACTGTCTGAAGTATTGAGGGAGCACTTTCTAAGGTATTGAGTGAGCACTATCTGAGGAATTTGGGGGACACTTTCTGAGGTATTGAGGGAGCACTTTCTGTGCAAGTGAGGAAGCAATTACTAAGATAATAAGGAATCCCTATCTGAGGTATTGGCAGAGCTCCTTCTGAGGTATTGACCGAGTATTTTCTGAGGTATTGAGGAAGCACTATCTGAGGTACTGAGGGAGCACTTTCTGACGTATTAAGGAAGCACTGTCCGACATATTGAGGGAGCAATTTCTGAGTTTTGAGGAAGCACTGCCTGAAGTACAGAGAGTGCACAATCTGACGTATTGAGGGAGCACTTTCTAAGGTATTGAGTGAGATATATCTGAGGTATTGAGGGAGCACTTTCTGAGGTATTGAGGGAGCATTATCTGACATACTGAGGGAGCATTATCTGAGGGACTGAGGGAGCACCTTCTGAGGTATTGAGGGTGCACTATCGCAGGTATTGTGGGAACAATATCTGAGGTATGGCGTGAACATCTTTTGTGGTATAAAGGGAGCACTATCTTAGGTATGGGGGAGCACTCTCTGAAGTATTGAGGGAGATTTATCTGAGGTATTGATGAACAATATTTGAAGTATTGAGGGAGCACTATCTGAGGAATTGAAGGAGCACTCTCTGATGTACTGACGTAGCAATTTCTGAGGTATTGACTGAGCACTTTCTGAGCTATTGAGTGAGCATGATATGAGACACTGAAGTAGCACTTTCTGAGGTCTAGAGGGAGCACTTTCTGAGGTATAGAGGAGGTACTATGTGAGGGGCTGAGTGTGCAATAACTCAAGTATTGAGAGAGCGCTTTCTGAGGTACTGAGGAAACACTGCCTAAGGTACTAAGGGAGCACTCTCTGAGGTATTGAGGGAGATCTATGTGAGGTATTGAGGAACTCTATCTGAGGTATTGAGGGACTACTCACTGAGGAACTGAAGGAGAACTATCTGAGTTATTGAGTTTGCACTTTCTGAGGTATTCAGGGAGCACTATCTAAGGTATGGGGGAGCACTATCTGAGGTATTGTGGGATCACACTCTGAGGTATTGAGGGAGCATTATCTGTGTTACTGAAGAAGCACTTTCTGAGGTATTAATGGTGCACTTTCTGAGTTATTGAGGAAGAACTCTCTGTGGTATTCAGGGAGCATTTTTTTAGGATCTGAGCAAGCACTCTCTGAGGTACTGAGGGAGCATTATCTGACGTACAGAAGGACCACTTTCTGACGTATTATGGAAGCACTGTCCGAAGTATTGAGGTAGCAATTTCTGAGTTGTGAGGAAGCACTGCCTGAAGTACAGAGTGTGCACTGTCCGAAGTATTGAGGGAACACTTTCTAAGGTATTGAGTGAGCACTATCGGAGGTATTGAGGGAGCACTTTCTGAGGTATTGAGGGAGCACTATCTGAGGTATTGAGGGAGCACTTTCTGAGGTATTGAGGGTGCACTATCGGAGGTATTGCGGGAACAATATCTGAGGTATGGCGTGAAAACCTTTTGTGGTATAAAGGGACCACTATCTTAGGTATGGGGGAGTACTATCTGAGGTATTGAGGGAGCACCTTCTGAGTTATTGTGGGAGCATTATCTGTGGTACTGAGGGAGCACTTTCTGTGGTACTGAGGGAGCACTATCTGAGGTACTGGGGGAACACTTTCTGAGGTATTAAGCGTGCACTTTCGAAGGTATTGAGGAAGCGCTATCTGAGGTAGTGATGAAGCACTCTCTAAGGTACTGAGGGAGCATTACCGGAGGTATTGAGGAAGCACTTTCTGAGGTATTGAGGGTGCACCTTCTGAGGTATTGAGGGAGCACTATCTGAGCTATTGACGGTGCCACTATCTGTGGTACCGAGAAAGCACATTCTGATGTATTAAGGAAGCACAATAAGAGTACTGAGAGAGTACTATCTGAGTTACTGAGGAAGCACTCTCTGAGGTACTGAGGGAGCACTTTCTGAGGTATTGGGGAACCACCATTTGATTTGCTGAGGAAGCACTGTCTGAGGTACTGAGGGAGCACTTTCTGAGGTATTGAGGAAGCATTATCTGAGATACTGAAGGAATACTGTCTGAGGTACTGAGGGTGCAATATCTCACGTATTGAGGGAGCACTTTCTGAGGTAGTAAGGAAGCACTATCTGATGTACTGAGGTAGCACTCTCTGAGGTACTGATGGAGCATTTTCTGAGGTATTGAGCAAGCATTTCCTCAGTTACTAAGGGAGCAATCTCTGAGGTATTGAGGGAGATTTATCTGAGGTATTGAGGAACAATATCTGAAGTATTGAGGGAGCACTATCTGAGGAACTGAGGCAGCACTTTCTGAGGTGTTGAGTGAGCATTGTATAAAGTACTGAAGTAGCTCATTCTGAGGTCGATTGGGAGCACTTTCTGAGGTATTGAGGAGGTACTATGTAAGGTACTGAGTGTGCAATAACTCAAGTATTGAGAGAGCGCTTTCTGAGGTACTGAGGAAACACTGCCTGAGGTACTGAGGGAGCACAATCTGAGGTATTGAGGAAGCACTGCCTGAGGTACTGACAGAGCACTATCTGAGGTATTGAGGGAGCTCCTTCTGAGGTATTGAGCGAGTATTTTCTGCGGTATTGACGAAGCACGATCTGAGGTAGTGAGGGACCATTTTCTGACGTATTAAGGAAGCACTGTCCGACGTAATGAGGGAGCTATTTCTGAGTTGTGAGGAAGCACTGCCGGAAGTACAGAATGTGCACTATCAGACGTATTGAGGGAGCACTTTCTAAGGTATTGAATGAGCACTATCTGAGGTATTGAGGGAGCGCTAACTGAGGTACTGAGGGAGCATTATCTGAGGTATTGAGGGAGCACTTTCTGAGGTATTGCGGGTGCTCCTTCTGAAGCATTGAGCGAGTGCTTTCTGAGTTATTGAGGGAGCACTATCTGAGCTATTGAGGGTGCACTATCTGTGGTACCGACGAAGCACTTTCTGATGTATTGAGGAAGCGCAATAAGAGTACAGAGGGAGCACTATCTGAGTTACTGAGGAAGCACTACCTGAGTTATTGAGGGTGCACTGTCTGAGGTATTGAGGGAGCCTTTTCTGAGGTATTGAGGGTGCACTGCGTGAGGTATTGAGGGAGCAATTTCTGAGGTACTGATGTTGCACTGGCTAAGGTATTGAGGGAGCACTATCTGAGGTATTGAGGGAGCACGATCTGAGGTATTGTGGGAGTACTTTCTGAGGTACTGAGGGATTAATTTTTGTGGTATTGAGCAAGCACTAACTAAGGTACTGAGGAAGTACTATCTGTGGTATAAAGGGAGCACTTTCTGACGTATTGAGGAAGCAATATCTGAGGGACTGAGGGAGCATTTTCTGACATACTGAGGGAGCATTATCTGAGGTACTGAGGGAGCACTTACTGTGATACTGAGGAAGCACTTTCTGAGTTATTGAGGGTGCACTATCTGAGGAATTGAGGGAGCACTGTCTGAGTACTGAGGAAGCACTACCTGAGGTACAGAGAGTACACTACCTGAAGTATTGAAGGTGCACTTTCTGAGGTATTGAGTGAGCATTATCTGAGGTATTGAGGGAGCACTTACTGTGGTATTGTGGGAATTTCTTTCTAAAGTATTGAGGGTGCACTACCTGAGGTATTGAGGGAGCACTTTCTGAGGTATTGAGGAAGCAGTATCTGAGGTACTGAGAAAGCATTATCTGTCATACTGAGGTAGCATTATCTGAGGTACTGAGGGAGCACTTTCTGAGGTATTGAGAAAGCACTGTCGGAGGTATTGCGGGAACACTTTCTGAGGTATTGCGTGAACACTTTTTGTGGTTTAAAGGGAGCACTATCTGAGGTATTGAGGGAGCACATTCTAAGGTATTGAGGGAGCACCTTCTGAAATATTGAGGAAGCACTATCTGAGCTATTGAGTGACATTATCTGTGGCACTGAGGGAGCACCTTCTGTGGTATTGAGTGAGCACTTTCTGAGGTATTAAGGGTGAACGTTTAGAGGTATTGAGGAAGCACTATTTGAGATGGTGATGATGCACTCTCTAAGGGACTGAGGGAGCATTATCTGAGGTACTGAGGGAGCACTTTCTGAGGTATTGAGGGAGCACTTTCTGAGGTACTGTGGAAGCACTATCTGAGGTACTGAGAAAGCATTATCTGTCATACTGAGGGAGCATTATCTGAGGTACTGAGGGAGCACTTTCTGGGGTATTGAGGGAGCACTTTCTGATGTATTGAGGGAACAATTACTGAGGTATTGAGAGAGCACTATCTGAGGTATTGGGGGAGCTCCTTCTGAGGTAATGACCGAGTATTTTCTGAGGTATTGAGGAAGCACTATCTGATGGACTGAGGGAGCACTTTCTGACGTATTAAGGAAGCACTGTCCGACGTATTGAGGGAGCAATTTCTGAGTTGTGAGGAAGCACTGCCTGAAGTACAGAATGTGCACTGTCTGATATATTGAGGGAGCACTTTCTAAGGTATTGAGTGAACACTATCTGAGGTATTGAGGGAGCACTATTTGAGGTATTGGGGAGCATTATCTGAGATATTGAGGGAGCACTTTCTGAGGTATTGAGGGTGCAATATCTCACGTATTGAGGGAGCACGTATTGAGGTATTGAGGAAGCACTTTCTGATGTACTGAGGAAGCACTCTGAGGTACTGAGGGAGCACTTTCTGACGTATTGAGCAAGCATTGCCTGATGTACTGAGGGAGCATTCTCTGAGGTATTGAGGGAGATTTTTGTGAGGTATTGAGGAACACTATCTGAGGTATTGTGGGAGCCCTCTCTGAGGAACTGAGAGAGCACTATCTGAGGTATTGAGGGTGCACTTTCTGAGGTATTGAGGGAGAACTATCTAAGGTATGGGGGAGCACTAACTGAGGTATTGAGGGATCACACTCTGAGGTATTGAGGTAGCATTATCGGTGGTACTGAAGAAGCACTTTCTGAGATATTGAGAAAGCACTATCTGAGTTATTGAGGCAGCACTTTCTGAGGTTCTGACGAAGCGCTATCTGAGGTACGGAGGGAGCATTATCTGAGGTACTGAGGGAGAACTATCTGAGATATTGACGGAGCACTATCTGAGGTACTGAGGGAGCAATTTCTGAGATTCTGAGGGAGCACTTTCTGAGATATTGAGGGAGCACTTTCTGATGTACTAAGGGAGAACTATCTGAGGTATTGAGGGAGTACTCTCGGAGGTACTAAGGGAGCACTTTCTGAGGTATTGAGGGTGCACTTTCTGAGGTACTGAGGGAGCACTTTCGGAGGTATTGAGGGAGCACTTTCAGAGGTATTGAGGGAGCACTATCTGATGTATTGAGGAAGAACTATCTGAGATATTGAGCGAGTGCTATCTGAGGCATTGAGGGAGAAATCTCTGAGGTATTCACGGAGCTAGTTCTGAGGTATTGGGGGAGCACTTTCCGAGGTATTGAGGGAGCACTTTCTGTGGTACGGAGGGAGCACTTTCTGAGGTATTCAGGGAGCACCTTCTGAGGTAGTGAGGGTGTAATATCTGAGGTATTGATGGAGCATTTTCTGAGGTACTGAAGGTGCGCTGGCTAAGGTATTGAGGGAGCACTATCTGAGGTATTGAAGGAGCACTATCTGAGGAATTGAGGGATCACTTTCTGAGGTAGTGAGGGAGCAATTACTGAGGTATTGATGAAGCACTATCTGAGGTACTGAGGGAGCACTTTCTGACGTATTAAGGAAGCACTGTCCGACATATTGAGGGAGCAATTTCTGAGTTGTGAGGAAGCACTACCTGAAGTACAGAGTGTGCACTGTCTGAGGTATTGAGGGAGCATTTTCTGAGGTATTGAGGGAGCATTTTCTGAGGTATTGAGGAAGCACTATCTGAGGTACTGAGGGAGCATTATCTGTCATACTGAGGGATCATTATCTGAGGTACTGAGGGAGCACTTTCTGAGGAATTGAGGCTACACTATCGGAGGTATTGCGGGAACACTTTCTGAGGTATTGCGTGAACACTTTTTGTGGATTAAAGGGAGAACTATCTGAGGTATTGAGGGATAACATTCTGAGGTATTGCGGCAGCACTTTCTGAGGTTCTGACGAAACACTATCTGAGGTACTGAGGGAGCATTATCTGAGGTACTGAGGGAGAACTATCTGAGGTATTGAGGGAGAACTATCTGAGGTATTGAGGAAGTACTTTCTGAGGTTCTGAGGGAGCACTTTCTGAGATATTGAGGGAGAACGTTCTGATTGACGAAGGGAGAACTATCTGCGGTATTGAGTGAGCACTCTCGGAGGTACTGAGGGAGCACTTTCTGAGGTACTGAGGGCACACTTTCTGAGGTACTGAGGGAGCACTTTCAGAGGTATTGAGGCAGCAATTACTGCGGTATTGAGGAAGGACTACCTGAGGTATTGGGGGAGCTCCCTCTGAGATATTGAGCGACTGCTATCTGAGGTATTGAGGAAGCACTATCTGAGGTACTGAGGGAGCACTTTCTGACGTATTAAGGAAGCACTGTCCGACATATTGAGGGAGCAATTCCTGAGTTGTGAGGAAGCACTGCCTGAAGTACAGAGTGTGCACTATCTGATGTTTTGAGGGAGCACTTTCTGAGGTATTGAGGGAGCACTATCTGAGGTACTGAGGTAGCACTTTCTGAGGTACTGAGGGAGAACTATCTGAGGTATTGAGTAAGTACTTTCTGAGGATCTGAGGGACCACTTTCTGAGATATTGAGGGAGCACTTTCTGATGTACTAAGGGAGAACTATTTGAGGTATTGAGGGAGCACTATCTGAGGTATTGAGGGAGCACATTCTGAGGTATTGAGGGAGCACCTTCTGAGATATTGAGGAAGCACTATCTGAGCTATTGAGGGAGCATTATCTGTGGCACTGAGGGAGCACCTTCTGAGGTATTGAGGGAGCACTTTCTGAGGTATTAAGGGTGAACCTTTAGAGGTATTGAGGAAGCACGATATGAGATGGTGATGATGCACTCTCTAAGGTATTGAGGGAGCATTATCTGAGGTACTGAGGGAGTACTTTCTGAGGTATTGAGGGAGCACTTTCTGAGGTACTGTGGAAGCACTATCTGAGGTACTGAGAAAGCATTATCTGACATTCTGATGGAGCATTATCTGAGGTACTGAGGGAGCACTTTTTGTGGCACTGAGGAAGCACTTTCTGAGATATTGAGGGTGCACGATCTAAGGTATTGAGGGAGCACTTTCTGAGGTACTGAGGAAGCACTATCTGAGGTACTTAGAAAGAATTATCTGACACACTGATGGAGCATTATATGAGGTACTGAGGGAGCACTTTCTGGGGTATTGAGGGTGCACTATCTGAGGTATTGAGGGAGCACTCTCTGAGGTATTGAGGGAGCAATTACTGAGGTATTGAGAGAGCACTATCTGAGGTATTGGGGGAGCTCCCTCTGAGTTATTGAGCGAGTGCTATCTGAGGTAGTGAGGAAGCACTATCTGAGGTATTGATGCAGCACTTTCTGACGTATTAAGGAAGCACTGTCCGACATATTGAGGGAGCAATTTCTGAGTTGTGAGGAACCACTGCCTGAAGTACAGAGTGTGCACTATCTGATTATTGAGGGAGCACTTTCTGAGGTATTGAGGAAGCACTATCTGAGGTATTGAGGGAACACTTTCTGAGGTATTGCGTGAACACTTTTTGTGGTCTAAAGGGAGAACTATCTGAGGTATTGAGGGAGCACATTCTGACGTATTGAGGCAGAACTTTCTGAGGTTCTGACGAAGCACTATCTGAGGTACTGAGGGAGCATTATCTGAGGTACTGAGGGAGAACTATCTGAGGTATTGAGGGAGCACTATCTGAGGTACTGAGGGAGCACTTTCTGAGGTACTGAGTGAGAACTATCTGAGGTATTGAGGAAGTACTTTCTGAGGTTCTGAGGGAGCACTTTCTGAGATTTTGAGGGAGCACTTTCTGATGTACTAAGGGAGAACTATCTGAGGTATTGAGGGAGCACTTTCTGAGGTATTGAGGAAGCACTATCTGAGGTATTGAGGGTGCACCTTCTGAGGTACTGAGGGAGCACTTTCAGAGGTATTGAGGGAACAATTGCTGCGGAATTGAGGAAGGACTATCTGAGGTATTGGGGGAGCTCCCGCTGAGATATTGAGCGAGTGCTATCTGAGGTATTGAGGAAGCACTATCTGAGGTACTGAGGGAGCACTTTCTGACGTATTAAGGAAGCACTGTCCGACATATTGAGGGAGCAATTACTGAGTTGTGAGGAAGCACTGCCTGAAGTACAGAGTGTGCACTATCTGATGTTTTGAGGGAGCACTTTCTGAGGTATTGAGGGAGAAATATCTGAGGTATTGAGGGAGCACTTTCTGAGGTATTGAGGGAGCACTATCTGAGGTACTGAGGGAGCACTTTCTGAGGTACTGAGGGAGAACTATCTGAGGTATTGAGGGAGCAGTATCTGAGGTATTGAGGGTGCACTTTCTGAGGTACTGAGGGAGCACTTTCTGAGTTATTGAGGAAGCACTATCTGAGGTACTGAGGGAGCATTATCTGTCATACTGAGGGAGCATTATCTGAGGTACTGAGGGAGCACTTTCTGAGGTATTGAGGAAGCACTATCGGAGGTATTGCGGGAACACTTTCTGAGGTATTGCGTGAACACTTTTTGTGGTTTTAATGGAGCACTATCTGAGGTATTGAGGGAGCACTTTCTGAGGTATTAAGGGTGAACTTTTAGAGGTATTGAGGAAGCACGATATGAGATGGTGATGATGCACTCTCTAAGGTACTGAGGGAGCATTATTTGAGGTACTGAGGGAGCACTTTCTGAGGTATTGAGGGAACACTTTCTGAGGTACTGTGGAAGCCCTATCTGAGGTACTGAGAAAGCATTATCTGACATAATGATGGAGCATTATCTGAGGTACTGAGGGAGCACTTTTTGTGGCACTGAGGAAGCACTTTCTGAGATATTGAGTGTGCACTATCTAAGGTATTGAGGGAGCACTTTCTGAGGTACTGAGGAAGCACTATCTGAGGTACTGAGAAAGCATTATCTGACATACTGATGGAGCATTATATGAGGTATTGAGGGAGCACTTTCTGAGGTATTGAGGGAGCAATTACTGAGGTATTGAGAGAGCACTATCTTAGGTATTGGGGGTGCTCCTTCTGAGGTATTGAGCGAGGATTTTCTGTAGTATTGAGGAAGTGTGCACTATCTGCAGTATTGAAGGAGCACTTTCTGACGTATTAAGGAAGCACTGTCCGACATATTGAGGGAGCAATTTCTGAGTTGTGAGGAAGCACTGCCTGAAGTACAGAGTGTGCACTATCTGATGTTTTGAGGGAGCATTTTCTGAGGTATTGAGGGAGCACTTTCTGAGGTATTGTGGGTGCTCCTTCTGAGCTATTGAGCGAGTACTTTCTGAGGTATTGAGGGAGCATTATCTGAGCTATTGAGGGTGCACTATCTGGGGAACCGAGGAAGCACTTTCTGATGTATTGAGGAAGCTTAATAAGAGTACTGAGGCAGCTCTATCTGAGTTACTGAGGAAGCACTATCTGAGTTATTGAGGGTGCTCTATCTGAGGTATTGAGGGAACATCTTCTGAGGTACTGACGGTGCTCTGTCTGAGGTACTGAGGGATCCATTTCTGAGGTATTGTGTGTGCACTATCTGAGGACCTGAGGAAACTCAAAATGAGCTATTGAGGGAGTACTTTCTGAGGCACTGAGGGAGTACTTTCTGCGGTAATGTGCAAGCACTATCTGAGGTACTGAGGAAGTACTATCTGAGGTATTGAGGGACCACTTTCTGAGGTATTGAGTGAGCACTTTCTGAGGTTTTGAGGGAGCACTGTCTGAGTACTGAGGAAGCACTGCCTGAAGTACAGAGTGTGCACTATCTGCAGTATTGAAGGAGCACTTTCTGAGGTATTGATTGAGCACTATCTGAGGTATTGAGGGAGCACTATCTGAGGTATTGGGGGTGCTCCTTCTGAGGTATTGAGCGAGGATTTTCTGTAGTATTGAGGAAGCACTATCTGAGGGACTGAGGGAGCACTTTCTGACGTATTAAGGAAGCACTGTCCGACATATTGAGGGAGTAATTTCTGAGTTGTGAGGAAGCACTGCCTGAAGTACAGAGTGTGCACTATCTGATGTTTTGAGGGAGCACTTTCTGAGGTATTGAGGGAGCACTTTCAGTGGTATTGAGGGGGAACCTTCTGAGGGACTTAGCAAGCAATATCTGTGTTATTGAGGGTGCACTATCTGAGGTATTGAGGGAGCCTTTTCTGAGGTATTGAGGGTGTACTACCTGAGGTATTGAGGGAGCACTTTCTGAGGCAGTGAGGGAGCACTTTCTGAGATACTGAGGGTGTACTATCTGAAGTATTGATGGAGCATTTTCTGAGGTACTGACGGTGCGCTGGCTAAGGTATTGAGGGACCACTATCTGAGGTATTGAGGGAGCACTATCTGAGGAATTGGGGGAGCACTTTCTGTGGTAATGAGGGACGGACTATCTGAGGTACCGAGTTTGCCCTTTTTGATGTATTGGGTGTGCAGTATATGAGGTACTGAGGGAGTACGTTCTGAGGTATTGACCGAGCACTAAGTGATGTACTGAGGGAGCAATATCTGAGGTCCTGAGGGAGCAATATCTGAGGTATTGAGGAAGCACTATTTGTTTTGCTGAAAAAGCACTCTCTGAGGTACTGAGGGAGATCTCTCTGAGGAACTGAGGAAGCACTATCTGAGGTATTGAGGGACTACGCTCTGTGGTACTGAGGGAGGACTTTCTGAGGTATTAGGTGTGCAGTATCTGAGGTACTGAGGAAGCACTATCTGAGGCACTGAGGGAGCACGTTCTGAGGTATTGAGGAAACACTGTGTGAGTTAATGCGGGAGCAATATCTCAGGTACTGAGAGAGCACTTACTGAGGTATTGAGCAAGCATTGCCTGAGGTACTGAGGGAGCACTTTCTGAGGTATTGAGGAAGCAATTTTCTGATGTACTGGGGGAGCACTTTCTGAGGAATTGAGTGAGCACATTCTGAGCTATTGAGTGAGTATTATGTGAGTACTGACGGAGCACCTTCTGAGGTATTGAGGGAGCACTATCTGAGGTATTGAGGAAGCACTTTCTGAGGTATTGAAGAAGCACCATCTGAGGTACTGAGGGAGTACTTTCAGATATATTGAGGAAGCACTATCTGAGTTAATGAGAGTGCACTCTCTAAGGTATTGAGGGAGATCTCTCTGAGGTACTGAGGAACACTATCTGACGGTATTGAGGAACACTATCTGAGGTAGTGAGGAAGCACGTTCTGAGGTACTGAGGGTGTACTATCTGAGGTATTGATGGAGCATTTTCTGAATTACTGAAGGTGCACTGTTTCAGATATTCAGGGAGCATTATCTGAGGGCTTGAGGGAGCACTTACTACGGCAATGAGGGACCGACAATCTGCGGTACAGAGGGAGCCCTTTTTAAGGTATTGGGTGTGCACTATCTGAGGAACTGAGGAAGCACTATCTGAGGTATTGAGGGACTACACTCTGAGATACTGAGGGAGTACTTTCTGAGGTATTGAGGAAGCACTATCTGAGATACTGAGGGAGTAATGTCTGAGGTATTGACGGTGCACTATCTGAGGTACTGAGGGTGCAATATCTCACGTATTGAGGGAGCACTTATTGAGTTATTGAGGAAGCACTTTCTGATGTACTGAGGAAGCACTCTCTGAGGTACTGAGGGAGCACTTTCTGAGGTATTGAGCAAGCCTTGCCTGAGGTACTGAGGGAGCACTCTCTGAGGTATTGAGGAACAATATCTGAAGTATTGAGGGAGCACTTTCTGAGGTACTGAGGCAGCACGTTCTGAGGTATTGAGGACGCAATTTTCTGATGCACTGAGGGAGCACTTTCTGAGGTATTGAGTGAGCACTTTCTGAGCTATTGAGTGAGCATTATATGAGTACTGAGGTAGCACTTTCTGAGGTATTGAGGAAGCACTATTTGAAGTATGGGGGTGTCCCGTCTGAGGTTTTGCGGGAACACAATCTGAGGTACTGAGGGAGCACTTTCTGAGGTATTGACGAAGCACCATCTGAGGTACTGAGGGAGTACTTTCAGAGGTATTGAGCAAGCACTATGTGAGTTACTGAGAGAGCAATATCTCAGGTACTGAGAGAGCCCTTTATGAGGTATTGATCAAGCATTGCCGAGGTACTGAGGGAGCACTTTCTGAGGTATTGAGGAAGCAATTTTCTGATGTACTGGGGGAGCACTTTCTGAGGAATTGAGTGAGCACTTTCTGTGCTATTGAGTGAGCATTATATGAGTACTGAGGTAGCACTTTCTGAGGTATTGAGGGAGCACTATTTGAGGTATTGGGGTGTCCTGTCTGAGGTATTGAGGGAGCACTATCTGAGGTACTGACGGAGCACTTTCTGAGGTATTGAAGAAGCACCATCTGAGGTACTGATGGAGTACTTTCAGAGGTATTGAGCAAGCACTATGTGAGGTACTGAGGGAGCAATATCTCACGTCCTGAGAGAGCACTTTCTGAGATTTTGAGCAAGCATTGCCTGAGGTACTGAGGGAGCACTCTGTGAGCTTTTGAGGGAGATCTCTCTGAGGTATTGAGGAACACTATCTGAAGGTATTGAGTAACACTATCTGAGATATTGAGGAAGCACTATCTGAGCTACTGAGGGAGCACTTTCTGAGGTATTGAGAGAGAGCACTTTCTGAGGTTTTGAGGTAGCACTTTCTGAGGTATTGAGGGAGCACTATCTGAGGAGCTGAACGAGCATTATCTGAGGTACTGAGGGAGAGCTCTGTGAGCTATTGAGGGGGCACTTTCTGAGGTATTGAGGAAGCACTATCTGAGGTACTGAGGGAGAACTATCTGAGGTATTGAGGGAGCATTATCTGAGGTACTGAGGGAGAACTATGTGAGCTATTGAGTGCCCACTATCTGAGGTATTGAGGGCGCGCTTTCCGAGGTACTGAGGGAGAAGATCTGAGGGACTGAGGGAGAATATCTGAGGGACTGAGGGAGCACTTTCTGAGGAACTGAGGGCGCACTTTCTGAGGAACTGGGGGAGAATTTTCTGACATACTGAGGAAGCACTATCTGAGATATTAAGGGAGTACGATCTGAGGTACTGAGGGAAAACTATCTGTAGTACTGAGGGAGCACGATCTGAGGTATTGAGGGAGCACTTTCTGAGGTACTGAGGAAGCACTATCTGAGGTATTGAGGGAGAAGTATCTGAGATATTGAGGGAGCACTTTCTTAGATATTGAGGGAGCACTTTCTGAGGTACTGTGAGAGCACTTTCTGAGGTATTCAGGGAGCACTTTCTGAGGTACTGAGGGAGCAATTTCAGAGGTACTGAGGGAGCACTTTCTGAGGTATTAGGAGACCACTGGCTGAGGTATTGAGGGAGCATGTTCTAAGGTACAGAGGCAGCACTTTCTGAGGAACAGAGGGAGCACTGTCTGAGGTACTGAGGGAGCACTTTCTGAGGTATTGGGGGAGTACTGGCTGAGGTATTGAGGGAGCACGTTCTGAGGTACTGAGGGAGCACTTTCTGGGGTACTGAGGGAGCAATTTCAGCGGTATTGAGGGAGCACTTTCTGAGGTATTGAGGGAGCACTTTCTGAGATACTGAGGGAGCAATTTCAGAGGTATTGGGGGAGCACTGACTGAGGTATTGAGGGAGCACTTTCTGAGGTACAGAGGCAGCACTTTCTGAGGTACTGAGGGAGCACTTTCTGAGGTATTGGGGGAGCACTGGCTGCGGTATTGAGGGGACATGTTCTAAGGTACAGAGGCAGCACTTTCTGAGGTACTGAGGGAGCACTGTCTGAGGTACTGAGAGAGCACTGTCTGAGGTACTGAGGGAGCACTTTCTGAGGTATTGGGGCAGTACTGGCTGAGGTATTGAGGGAGCACGTTCTGTGGTACTGAGAGAGCACTTTCTGAGGTACTGAGGGAGCAATTTCAGAGGTATTGAGGGAGCACTTTCTAAGGTACTGAGTGAGCACTTTCTGGGGTACTGAGGGAGGACTTCCTGACGTATTGAGGGAGCACTGTCTGAGGTACTGAGGGAGCACTTTCTGAGGTATTGGGGAGCACTGGCTGAGGTAGTGAGGGAGCATTTTCTGAGGTACTGAGGGAGCATTTTCTGAAGTACTGAGGGAGGACTTTCTGAGGTATTGAGGGAGCACTGTCTGAGGTACTGAGGGAGCACTGTCGAGGTACGGAGGGAGCAATTTCAAAGGCATTGCGGGAGCACTGTCGAGGTACGGAGGGAGCACTTTCTGAGGTATTGGGGAGCACTGGCTGAGGTATTGAGGGAGCACTTTCTGAGGTACTGAGGGAGCATTTTCTGAGGTACTGAGGGAGCAATTTCAAAGGCATTGCGGGAGCACTGTCTGAGGTACTGAGGGAGCACTTTCTGAGGTATTGAGGGAGCACTTTCTGAGGTATTGAGGGAGCACTTTCTGAGGTACTGAGGGAGCACTTTCTGAGGTATTGAGGGAACACTTTCTGAGGTATTGAGGGAGCACTTTCTGTGGTTCTGAGGGAGCACTTTCTGAGATATTGAGGGAGCAATTTCTGAGGTACTAAGGGAGAACTATCTGAGGTATTGAGGGAGCACTTTCGGAGGTACTGAGGGAGCACTTTCTGAGGTACTGAGGGAGCACTTTCTGAGGTATTGAGGGAGCACTGTCTGAGGTATGGACGGAGCACTGTCTGAGGTACTGAGGGAACACGTTCTGAGGTACTGAGAGCATACGTTCTGAGGTATTGGGGGAGCACTGTCTGAGGTATAGAGTAAGCACATTTTGAGGTGCTGAGGAAGCACTATCTGAGGTATTGAGGGAGAACTATCTTAGATATTGAGGGATCACTATCTGAGATATTGAGGAAACACTTTCTGACGTATTGAGGGAGAAATATTTGAGGTATAGAGGGCGCACTTTCTGAGGTATTGAGGGAGCATTTTCAGTGGCATTGAGGGAGCGCTTTCTGAGGTATTGAGGGAGCACTGTCTGAGGTACTGAGAGCGTACTTTCTGAGGTATTGGGGGAGCACTTTCTGAGGTATTGAGGGAGCACTTTCAGTGGCATTGAGGGAGCACTTTCTGAGGTATTGAGGGAGCACTGTCTGAGGTACTGAGAGCGTACTTTCTGAGGTATTGAGGGAGCACTTTCTGAGGTACTGAGGGAGCATTTTCTGAGGTGCTGAGGGAGCACTTTCTGAGGTATTGAGGGAGCACTTTCTGAGGTACTGAGGGAGAACTTTCTGAGGTATTGAGGGAGCACTTTCTGAGGTACTGAGGGAGCACTTTCTGAGGTACTGAGGGAGCACTTTCTCGGGTATTGAGGGAGCACTGTCTGAACTACTGAGGGAGCACTTTCTGAGGTATTGAGGCAGCACTTTCTGAGGTATTGAGGGAGAACTATCTGAGGAATTGTGGGAGCATTATCTGAGGTACTGAGGGAGAACTATGTGAGCTATTGAGGGGGCACTTTCTGAGGTATTGAGGGAGCACTGCCTGAGGTACTGAGGGAGCACATCTGAGATATTGAGGGAGCACTTTCTGAAGTATTGAGGGAGAACTGTCTGAGGTGGTACAGAGTGCAGAGAATTGAAAGGAAGAGATGTTATTTCCTGATCATTTCCTCAGGGTCCCCGAGACACTCTGGTGTCATAATTTGAAATGGAAGCCACTCCCCATTTCAGAAGATTCAGATCATTTTAAACAATCAGTGAAAAATAACAGCAGCATGTGTTTGAAACATGGTTTGGGGGAAAACTTTCCTCAATCTATTGTTACTTGTTGTTTGGAGACGTTTTAGAAAAGCAGGCACCCAAACAGACTAACGCAGTCGATGCAAGTGATGGTGCACAGGAAGATCCAACAAGTCCATCTGTAGCTGCTGTCTGTCTCCCTGGAGCAGTCATCATGTGAGATCAGGGTTCAGTCCTCGGAGAAATCATTTCTCCAGCAATACCTCAACCACGCCTTCACAGCTGTGTGTGTGTGTGTGTGTGTGTGTGTGTGTGTGTGTGTGAGAGAGAGAGAGAGAGAGAGACTGCCCGTGTTTGTGTGTGTGAAAGAGTGGATGCATGTGTATCTCTGTGTGTCTGTATATGTGTGCGTGAGAGAGAAAGTGCATGTTCATGTGAGAGTGTGTGGCTGTGTGTGTTTTAGGATGTGTGTGTCTCTGTGTGCATGTGTGTGAGTGAGGGTGTGTGTGAGAGAGTGTGTATGTGTGTGAGAGAGAGTGTGTCTGTGTGTATGTGTGTGTGAGTGTGTCTGTGTTTGTGAGAGAATGTGTCTGTGTGTCTATGTGTGTGTGTGTCTGTGTGTCTCCCTGTGTGTGTATGACAGTGTGTCTTGTGTGAGAAAGAGTTTGTATGTGTGTGTGAGAGAGTGTGTATCTGTGTGCATATGTGTGTGAGAGTGAGTGTGTCTGTGTGTGAGAGAGAGTATGTGTGTCAGTGTGTGTGAGATAGAGTGGGTGTCCGTGTGTGTGTGAGAGAGTGTGTCTATGCATATTTGAGGGAGCGTGTGTCTGCGTGTGTATGTGTGTGTGAGAGAGAGTGTAACTGTGTGTGTTCATGTGTGTGTGAGAGAGAGTGTGTCTCTGTGTGTTTGAGGGATCGTGTGTCTGTGTGTCCATGTGTAAGTATGTGTGTGAGAGAGAATGTCTCTGTGTGTGAGAGACAGAGAGTGTGTGTGAGAGAGAGTGTCTGCGAGTGTGTGAGAGACAGAGAGTGTGTGTGTGAGAGAGAGAGTGTCTGTGTGCATGAGAGTGAGTGTGTGTGTGAGAGAATAAGAGTGTGTGTGTGTGAGAGAGTGCGTGTGTAAATGAGAGAGAGTGTGTGTATGTGTGTGTGAGAGTGTGTCTGTGTGAGAGACAGTGTGTCTGTATGCGCGTGAGAGAGTGTCTGTGTGTGTGAGAGAGAGTTGTGCCTGTGTGTATGTGTGTGAGAGAGTGTGTCTGTGTTTGGGTTTGAGGGAGCGTGTGTCTTTGTGTGTATGTGTGTGAGAGATATAGCGTGTGCTTGTGTGTGTCTCTGTGTGAGAGAGTTGTGCCTGTGTGTATATGTGTGTGAGAGTGTGTCTGTGTTTGTGTTTGAGAGAGCGTGTGTCTGTGTTTATGAGAGAGCCTGTTTGTGGCAGGGTCCTTTGTGTATGTGTGTGTGAGAGTGTGTGTGTGTGTGAGAGAGCGAGAGAGAGAGAGAGAGTGAGACCATTGCTCTGTGTGTGAGATAGTGAGACCATGCCTCTGTCTGTGTGTCTGTGTGTGTGTGAGAGAGAGAGAGAGAGACCATGCCTGTGTGTGTGTGTGTGTGTGTGAGAGAGAGAGAGAGAGAGAATAAGACAATGACTCTCTGTGTGTGAGAGAGAGATAGTGAGACCATGCCTCTGTGTGTGTGTGAGAGAGAGAGAGAGAGTGAGACCATACCTCTGTGTGTGTGAGAGAGATAGTGAGACCATGTGTGTGTGTGTAAACTCGCCAATCTTATTGGGTGCTCATGAATATAAAATCCAGCTGCTGTTTCAGGTGAATTGGTCCTTGTGTCTTGTAAGACTTTTGGCTAAATCTACCAACTTACCAACTGAGCCGAGTCCTGCGTGTTCTTTTAAATGAAGCAGTAGGAAAAGATATTCAGTCTCATACTCTTAATTTATTTTAAACAGTAAGTGGATAAAGCATTCAGAGCTCTGGGTCTAAACCTTTTAGTCCCTGACAAACTACCCAGTGTGCCAGTTCAAAAAGTAAGACCCCGTTCTGTCCCTGACCCAATCTTTTATACAATGAAAAAGGTCATACAAATACTGAGGTAGAATTATCTTCTGATTAGCTGTTGATCTGATTCCATTCCCCACCTCCTCGCATTCCCGGATGTCTGACCCCACGTGAGCTTCTTTTGCCCGCGAAACGGAGCATCACGTGACCTCCTCGGGGTGCGAAACGGAATGTCACGTGACCGCCTCGCACTCTTCCGGCCGCGAAACGGAACGTCACGTGACCGCCCCCTTGCATGAGTTATGCAGTTACAGGCTTCTGAATGCTGAATACATTCACAGTCGACCTCAGCCTTCTGTTTGTCGAGTAAGCCATATATTTACAGTCTCCAAAGACACAAAATCTGTCAGGGTGGCTTAACTGGGGTAAAGAGAGTACTGTTCATTCCAGTGGGGATTCATCCAGTAAACCTTCCCCACACACTAACATCCCTCTGGCAATGCAGTAACTAGTCCTGCACACAGTGCTCCAGGTACAAACCAATGTAATGTCACCGTAGTCTTACCTGAGCATGGGACAGCTCCTCATTATAGAGCGGTGTCTGGTGGGGATTTGATCAGTGGGTCACCAGGGCCCAGCTGAGGGGAAGGTTGGGAAGGAGAGTCCTTCAGAGTAACCCCCGCTGGTGTGGGAAGAGAACACACGGTATTGGTTTTACTCTGTATTATAAACCAACTGTCCAGCCAACTGAGCTGACCGACCTCACTCCAGGGGCATGCCCTGTATAACCCAATCATTGCCAGCCTGAACCTCAATAGGAGCCACGAGCAAGGCCATTCGGCCCCCACCCTAACCCAGAAGGGAGAGCACGGGAAGCTGATGAAGGAAACAAGCCCCTCCCATGTGGCCTTCTGAAATGGAGCTGGAGGACAGGGCAGACCTGGCCTGCTGTTTGCTTCCCCGGGACTGGCCTGCTCCACCTTACAGTGAGAGACTGAGGGGAACCTCAAGGAGATTTCACTTCTCACTGAGAGGCTGCAACTCCAATCCAAATCAGGCTGGATCCCTCCGAGACTCACGGAAGAGTGCAGCACTCTACAGATCAGGGCCTTGTGGAGGCATAACCTCCAGTGTGGGGGCCAAGAGCTGGGAGGTAGTGTTAAGGACATAAGACCATCCGAAATAGGAACAGGAGGAGACCATTCAGCCCCTTGAGCCTGCTCTGCTATTCAATAGGATCGTGGATGATTCAACATTTAATTTGGGAGCTGAAACCCGGACAGTACAGAGACAGGGAATCAAATTATTCTGCTATAAGGAATCATCAGACAGGCGCTGGAACCAGAGAGAGTGAACACACACACAGACACACACACCCGCACATACACACAGACAAACACACACACACACACACACACAGATACACATACACACAAACACACATTGTGGGATTCAGGCTGTCTGTGGGAATTTAACCACAAGGGGCGAGCTCTACACTGAGGAGAGACAAAGGCGCAAAATGCTAGAGAGGGGGGCAGCTGCACAGTCTGATCCCACCGATCTCACTGCTTCCCACTCCCATGAGAGCTCTTATGTGTATTTCTGTGATCCCAGCTGTCTCTCCCACAGTTTTCCTTCAATCCCTATCCCACACCATCCTTCATATCTCTGCCCTGTTGACATTTCCCTGCAGATTCCCTTCCTCCAACACTCTGCCCCTTTCACACCCCATCATGTTTTTCAGGAATGTTTAATCATTCAATCTTCCCCAAAACCAACACCTTGCTCATCTCTCTCTGCATCTTTCTCTCAGCTCTGTGGGATCTTGTCTTTCTTGTCTGTAAATCATTCTCATTGCATCGCAGCAGCACCCCCTCCACCCCCCCCCCCCGCCCCACTCTCTCAGCTCTATGCTCCTGCTGCAACTCCTCTCTCTCACTCTCTACCCTATATCTCTCCCTGGGATTTCTCTCTTGCGGTCTATCTGACCTTCTCTCCCTGTCTTTGCCTCCCCTTTTCCCCCTTGTATCTGTCTTACATTGTGTTTCTCTTCCTGGCGTTTTACTCTCTCTCTCTCTCTCCCTTTCTCTCTCTGCCTCTCTCCTGCTCTTTTTCAGTTCTTCTCACTTTCTCTCCCACCCTCTGCCTGCCTGTCTTTCTCGTGTTCTCTCACTGTCTGTCTACCCATCTCTCTTTCTCTCTTGTAGTTTCTCTCCCTCTGTCTCCCTAGACCCCTGTCCCAGTGACTGGGGAAGGGACATTGGGAAGAGTTGGTCTCTGTGGCGCTGGATGCTGTACAGTTAATGCAGGGGATCAACCTTTTCCTGGTCTCTCCCGAATGTTACCTCGACTGTGGGGAGGGGGTTAGTGTAAGGGACATAAAAGGACTTTTCTCATTGAGTCTGAAATGAAGAAAAAGAGAAGGGGAGGGTGACAAAAAGAGAAAGAGAGAGATGGAGAGACTGGGGATGGAGAAATTGAGGAGAGAGAGAGATGGGGAGTGAGAAACAGGGAGAGGAAGAAGGACACATATGGAGGGAGAAGGACAGTGTGTGGGGATGGGGAATGGTTGCAGAGTGGGATCTTTCTGTGCATGACAGCAGTCAGTCAAAAGGTGTGTTCGTCTCTGCACCATGTCCTCCAGCCCAGGAGCTGTGGGTCTACATGGGAAGGGGGAGATTGGGAGACAAGGGGGGAGTGGGACAGCCAGAGATGGGGGACTGTTTGATGGGGTTTTGGGGTTGGTGGAGAAAGGAGAGGCTGCTGTGAGAGACAGAAAGATTGAGGGAGGGACAGCATGAGACAAAAAGTCTGAGACAGGATGGAGAAGAGGTGTTCAAAGTTTGTGAGAAGATTTGTTGCTCGGGTGCTCGTTGTTGTGGTTCTGTTCGCCGAGCTGGGAATTTGTGTTACAGACGTTTCGTCCCCTGTCTAGGTGACATCCTCAGTGCTTGGGAGCCTCCTGTGAAGCGCTTCTGTGATCTTTCCTCCGGCATTTATAGTGGTTTGTCTCTACCGCTTCCGGTTGTCAGTTCGAGCTGTCCGCTGCAATGGCCAGTATATTGGGTCCAGGTTGGTGTTTTCAACAAACACATCGACCTGGACCCAATATACCAGCCACTGCAGCGGACAGCTCGAACTGACAACCGGAAGCGGCAGAGGCAGGCCACTATAAATGCCGGAGGAAAGATCACAGAAGCGCTTCACAGGAGGCTCCCAAGCGCTGAGGATGTCACTGAGACAGGGGACGAAACGTCTGTAACACAAATTCCCAGCTCGGCTAACACAACCACAACACGGAGAAAAGGTTTCCACTGAAAGGATAGTCAATGAGGCCATTCAGGGGACAATCCTCAGGATCCTGAACAGGACCAGCATCATTTAATGGGGGAGGTGCCGAATGGGCAGAAAAGACTCCATCTGTGATACAAGCCTTTTATAATTCTGGGACTGGGATCTTGCTGTGCATTAAAACAGCCACAGGCCAGTCAGTCAACCCAGACTCATTTACCTGTGTGAGAAAGTGAGGACTGCAGATGCTGGAGAGTCAGAGTTACAAAGTGTGGAGCTGGGTAAGCCCAGCGGGTCAGCCAGGAGAGTCGATGGTTCAGGCCTGACCTGCTGGGCTTTTCCAGCTCCACACTTTTCCACTCAACTCCCTCTGCCCCAGGGAGTGGGGCTCACAGCAATGTTGGGGGCAGCAAAATATTTGAGGGGGGCTAATTTGGTGAGGTAATTATTAGGGAGGGAAGATATTTGGGAAAGGGGATAAATTTGGGAGGACAGTGAAAATCAAGGGCATAGTATTTTTGAGGGGGTACAAAATTGGGTGAGATCTTTCAGATCTGAAATAACGAAAAACAGAAAGGGTGGGTGAGAAAAAGAGATAGAGATGGAGAGAGTGGGGATGGAGAAGGGGGATGGGAGAAAGATGGGCAGAGGGAGATAGGGAGAGGCAGACAGGGAGAGAAAGAGTGTGTGTGTGAGAGAGAGAGACAGACAAAAGGACAGAGAGAGAGGGGACAGAGAGACGTAGAGATGGGGAAGTCACACTAAGACTGAGGAGTTAAAACACGGACAGACTGAAGGGGTGACACTTGTTATTCCAGTTGGTTCCAACTCTCTCTCTCAATGGATTTTCACATTCCCTCTCTCCCATGCTCCTGGGTTTTGCTTCAGCCTCTCTCTCTCTCTCTCCCTCTCTCTCTGGTTCTGCCTCTGGGTCTGTGAAACTGTTTTCTCTCGCCCTCTCTCTCTCTGGATGGTCAGATGGTCTCTGTCTCTTGCCATGCTGGTCTCCTCAGAAGGCCTCCCGAGATTCAGGCAATCAGTCTGCAGATAAACCCAGTTTTTGTTCATTTCTGGATGGTTTTCAGGGACTTTCTATCGTTCTGGCCAATTAGGAGAATCAGTTAATAGTTTGAATCATTGCCAACCATTTGGATGGCTTGTTGCTGTTAGTTTCTTTGTGTAGCAGGACGCGGTGCCTTCCTGTCTGGGCCCTGATTTGTTTGGTAGATACGTCTGTCCAGAATAACTGTTGCCTTTTACAATATGTTGTGTTTGCGCTGTGCCTGGTGTGCGGGTTTTGTGATTTGGGAGATTTCCTTGGCCAATAAACCTTGGCTGTCTATCTGTGTTTTAGCCAGGAGTTTGTGACATTTCCCCCACTTGAATGGAAAGAAAAGAAGCTTATTCAATAAATTACAAACCTAATTTTAAAAGCTGGTTATGCTTGTTGTCAGAGTAGCCATCTGTCTGTGCAAAAGCCATTGTGTACGTTTTCCAAACCGATGGTCTTATAGCTTCACTTGGAGGTCCCCACTGATGATGCTACCCAGCCAGGTAACGAAACGTCTGGATATCAAACCTATCACCGAGCAAACCTACACCCTAAATCTTAGAGCTGATAAGTGATATCATAAAATCTTGACAGAACAGAATCAGACCGTTCGGCCCATTGAGTCCACAATGACCCTCTGAAGAGAATCCAACACAGACCCACTCCCTCGATGATATCCCTGAAACCCTGCATTTCCTATGGCTATTCCAGCTGGCCCGAATATCCCTTGACACAATGGGCAATTTAATATGGGCAATCTGTCGTAATGGCAACTATGGGCAGGCAATCAATACTGGGCCCAGCCAGGAACACTCAAACACTGCAAATGAATGAAGCTAAGGTGATCACCCGGGGAGTTCCATCTGCCTTCCAGCCCCTGGGGGTGTGTCCAGGCATTATTCACCATGATCGTACCCATCTGTTACAGCCTGCAATCCGAACCACCGGTATCCCGAGATATATCAAGGTGAGTGCAGTTAGGACCACAGCCGATGTGAGAGGAGCCGAATTCTCGCATAACAGGCTATGGGAATGTCATGGTATGACCTGTTCCTTCCCATTTAGGTAACTATGGTCCCTGTCAAAGTTCCCTCTATCTCCACAGTAAGTGGGAGGTAATCATGGTAGCCCATCCAAATACCTTTTTTATACAACTCCGATAATTTTGACTTCATCCTACAATTGGTCACTTGGGTTAAGTGGAATCCCTCATACCAAGCCCAGGTGTCCCACCGAGAGTGTCCTTACAGCTGTTATTAACCCAGCCCTTGGTGAGCTGCTGTCACTGACAGTGAGAGACGTTGGTGTGGGGGTTCTCCTGGAACAAATATTTATGCTGTTTGTCACTAACCCAGGATGGGACTTTCCCTTCGGCTGGCCTGTCTGAGCTCCTCCCTCCACCATCCCGTTACTGCACAGGGTGTGGTTTTACTGCTCACCATAATCTCTGATTGGGCGTGGATGATCTGGTTAATCGTGTTGGCGTGACTCTCCAGTCTGGTCACTGTACAACTACAACAGAACTTCCCAACTTCAATATTCCATGCCCTGACTGATGAAGGGCCCAGTGTGCCAAAAGCCTTCTTCACTGCCCTGTCTCCCTGAGTTCAGAGAGCCGTGCTCCTGGAATCCAAGGTCCCTCTGTTCCTCTACACTCCTTCAGGCCCTACCATTCCCCATGAAACCCCAGTCTTGATGTGACTTTCAAAACTGCTAGATCTCGCACTTGTCTGTATTAAACTCCATTTGCCATTTCTCAGCCCAATTCCCCAGCTGATCAAGGCCCTGTTGCAATTGCTGAGAACCTTCCTCACTTATTTTAGTGTAAAGTGAAAACTTTCTAATCATGACTTAAACATCCTCATCCAAATCATTGATGTAGATAACAAACAGCAATGGGCCTAGCACTGACCAGCTCAGTGGCACAGTGGTTAGCACTGCTGCCTCACAGCACCGTGGATCTGGGTTCAATTCTAACCTCACAGGATGGTCTGTGTGGGTTAGATTCTGTTAGGGTTAGATTTCCGACAAGATGGAAACAGGCCATTTGGCCCAACAAGTCCACACCGACCTGCCGAAAAGTAACCCGCCCAGAGCCATTCTCCCTGCCCAATAGTTACCCTGGACGAATGCACCCAGCACTATGGACAATTTAGCCTGGCCAATTCACCTGACCTGTACATTTTTGGACTGTGGGAGGAAACCAGAGCACCCGGAGGAAACCCACGCAGACACTGGGAGGATGTGCAAACTCCACACAGACAGTCACCTGGGGCTGGGCTAACCACTGAGCCACTATGCCACCCCAACTGAGTTTGTACGTTCTCCCCATGTCTGCGTGGGTTTCCTCTGGGTCCTCCGGTTTCGTCCCACAGTCCAAAGATATGCAGGTCAAGTAAATTGGCAATGCTCAATTGCCTGTACTGTTCATGGATGTGTAAGTAAGTTGCATTAGTCAGGGGTAAATGTAGAGTAATAAAGTAGTGGAATGTGTTTGGGTGGAATAAACTTCAGAGGGCCAGTAGACTTGTTGGGCCGAAGGGCCTGTCTCCACAGAGAGGGGATTCTATGATTCTATGACCGCTGAGGCACACCACTAGTCACAGGCCTCGAGTCTGACTGTTACCCTCTGCTTCCTACCATCAAGCCAATTGTGTACCCAGTTTGCCAATGCCCCCTGGATTCCATGCGATTTAACCTTCTGGGGGGGGGGGGGGGAGTGGTGAGTTCAGAGTTGTGTAGGTATCACTAAGGAAGGGGGAGATTGCAGTGTTGTGGAGGGATCAGTCAGGGAGGGGAGATTGCAGTGTTTTGTAGGGATTAGTCAGGGAGGGGGAGATTACAGTGTTGGGAAGGGATCAATCAGGGAGGGGGTGAGTGCAGTGTTGGGTAGGGATAGAGGGAAATCAGGAGGGAAAAAAGGGGACATGAGATTGTTTGGCAAATAGGTGTACGGAGAATCCAAAATGTTTTTATAAATCCACAAAGGACAAAAATGTCACTGGGGAGAGTATAGAGTCCTCAAAGATCATGGCAGCCTGCACGTGGACATGCAGGAGATGAGGGAGAAACTGAACAAGTATTTCCTGTAGAGAAGGACAAGGAAGACATAGAATAGAATGATGGTTTGGGAAATAGCAATGGGAAACAATGATGTCATCTTGCAAACTGTCCATATTACAGAGGAGGGGGTGCTGGATGTCTTGAAATGTTTAAAGTTGGATAAATCCCCAGGACCTGATCAGGTGTACTCTCAATCTCTGTGGGAAGCTAGAGAAGTGATTGCTGGGCCTCTTACTGAGGTATTTGTATCATCGATAGACACAGGTGAGTTACCAGAAGACTGGAGGTTGGGCTAACGTGGTATCACTGTTTAGGAAGGGTGGTAAGGACAAGCCACGGAACTACAGACTGGTTTGCCTGACGTCAGTCGTGGGCACGTGGAAAGATGATACATGATGGACAGGAATTACATGTGTTTAGAAAGGCAATATCTAATTGGGGATAGTCAGCATTGCTTTGTGCGCGGGAAATCATGGCTCAAGATATTGAGTTTTTTGAAGAAGTAACAAAAGGATTGATGAGGGCAGCGCGGTGGATGTGAGTGATATAGACTTCAGTAAGGTATTCAAAATGTTTCCACATGGGAGATTGGAGAGCAAGGATAGATGTCATGGAATACAGGGAAAACCAGCCATTTGGAGACAGAACTGGCACGAAGGTAGAAGACAGAGGGTGGTTGTGGAGGGTGGTTTTTTCAGCCTGGAGACCTGTGACCAGTGGAGTGCCACAAGGATCGGTGCTGCGTCCACTACTTTCCATTAATGATATAAATGATTTGAAAGTGAACATCGCAGGTATAGTGAGTAAGTTTGCAGATGATACCAAAATTGTAGTTGTAGTGGACAGTGAAGAATGTTACATCACATTACAACGGGATGGTGAACTGATGGGCCAATGGGCTGAGGGGTGGCAGATGGAGCTTAATTCAGATAAATAAGAAGCGCTGCATTTTGGGAAAGCAACTCTTCGCAGGACTGATCCACTTAATGTTAAGGTCCCAGGGAGTGTTTCTGAAGAAAGAGACCTTGGAGTGCAGGTTCATTGTTCCTTGAAAGGAGAATTGTGGGTCGATAGGATAGTGAAGAAGGTGTTTGGTGTGCGTGTGTTTAATAATCAGTGCATTGCGTAGAGGAGTTGAGAGGTCATGTTGTGGCTGCACAGGACATTGGATAAGCCAGTTTTGGAATATTGCGTGCAATTCTTGTCTCCTCCCTATCGGAATAATGCTGTGTAAATTGAAATGGTTCAGAAAAGATTTGCACAAACCCTGACAGGATTGGAGGATTTGAGCTAAAGGGAGAGGTTAAATGGGCTGGGGATGTTTTCCCTGGAATGTCTGAGACCAAGGGGTAACCCATATGGAGGATTATAAAGCTATGAGAGGCATGGTTAGGTTTAACAGACAAGGTCTTTTCCCTGGGGTGGGGTAGTCCAGAACTGGAGGGCCCAGGTTCAGGATGAGAGGGGAAAGATATAAAAGGAACCTAAGGGACAACGTTTTGATGTGGAGGGTGTTGCGTGTATGGAATGACCTGCCAGATGAAGTGGTGGAGACTGGTACAATTGCTGCATTTAAAAGGCATCTGGATGGGTATACGAACAGGAAGGGTTGAGAGGGACTGGGGCCAAGTGCTGGCAAATGTGATGAGATTATGTTAGGATATGTGGGTGGTGTGGATGAGTTGGACCGAAGGCCCTGTTTCTGTGCTGTCCATCTCTGTGACTGTAAATGATTTGTACTGTCCATTTCCAGCCATACACTTCACTGTTTCCCCTTTTTACCTTGGTCAGTTCTCCTCTCAAACACATGTCAATGGCTTTGGCTGTGATTGTAAGGTGTGCTTTATGGTCACTTCAGTAATCCATCATCTCGCTGAATTCCACTACACTACAATTTCCCAGAGGAAATCTCAGTGGGACATTACTCCTTCCCTCAGCGTCATCACCCAACGGTCGATCTGAGATAGTCACCTCCCTGGCCGTTTCCACAACGTGTTATTCAAAGAAACACTGACAGAAACATCCAAAGAGGAGTTCGGAGAACATCCCTTTTGCCGATGTGACTGTCCGAGATTATACAAAGACTGAAGTCTCCCAGAATTATCACAGTGACTTTGCATTACACAGGAATACATTGGAATGTGTAACAGGGTTGAGCAATGAAATGCTGTTAGGCAGCCTCTAAACTGTTCTCCTGCTTGTGTTGTTGACACATGTTACCCAGAATCTGCATTCACGCTGATTCAGCTTCATCATCTGAGGCCAAATGCTTTCTCTGTAATGCCTTTGTTACCCATTACTGTCAGGGTTACCCATCCTGCACTCCCTGACACCCCTCAAGGAGGTGTCCAATAATATATTCATGTTCCACCTTTTGTTCACCATGTCACCACTAAATCTCATTTATCTCTGTGCCACAGTCCATCCACCTTATTGCAGAGACATTATCCATTCCAAAAAAGAACATTACAATTGACTCTTTCCACAATTTCTTGTCACAGTCCAATTCACTGATGTACAGTTTCAGTTAAACTCTGTCTCTTCCTGTTCCTTTCTGCTTGTCTTCAGCTACATCACCATTTTCTCTTTGGATTTGGAAAGTTCCTTTCACCTGAACCCTGGCCCTGCATCCTCTCTGTCAGTTTAAAGCCCTGTCCATAAGCCTACCGACATGGTTGACCAGGACACTGCTCCCAGCAGGGTTGTGTTTAATTCACTCATGGGATGTTGCTGTCTCTGGCTGGCCAGCATCGCATGTCCACCCCGAGCTGCCCTTGAGCTGAGTGCCTTGCTGGATCATTACAGAGAGCAGTTTAGAGTGTACCCCATCGCTCTGGGTCTGGATCATGTGTAGGCCAGACCCGCTGTCTATAACAGATTTCCTTCCTAAAAGGATATTAAGCAGTTAGATGGGTTATACTGGACACCGGCATTAACATCTGGATGAACAGTCGGGTGAGAATAGCACGAGGCCATCACCTGTCCCACTCATAGCTCACCGTTCACTGAGTACTAATCCCCGTGCACCATGAATCCCAACCCTTTTATCATGACCATTGTGTGATCCTGATACCTTCCTGCACTCTGGTGATATCACTCAGTCTCTCTCCATGTGGTATCCCTCACTGTGTGGGCCTAATTGTTGCCTCTGTCAGCGTCTCTCACTTATGCAGCTACTCCAGATCCTGAGCCAATGGAATTCCCCTTTCCAGAGATACAGAGCAGCACAGGCCAGGGATGGAGACTGGGATTTTCCAGATCCTCCATGTGTAACCCTCACTGCATCAGTCTAATTTCCCATTCTGTCTATTTATCTGTCACCTGCAGGAAATCAGGATGTTCCTGTCTCAGCCGAATTCCGAACTCCTGTCTCGTCCATAACCACATCAAAGACGCTTGGTCAGCCAGACAGAGATGGAGAGGGAGGTCTGGAGCCTTCAGTAAATCCTGCAGCCGGTAAGAGCACTCACAGTAAACAGCTCAGGGAGGGGTTAGTGACCTTCTGTATTCAGACCCGGAAGACAGGACATGGACACAGAGCTGGGTAAGGAACAGCTACATTCTAGGCTTCATTCCCACCATCTTGTAAGGGTCCTGTTCTCACCTCTGCTGTACTGGTCCTCCCTGAGACATCTCTCTCTTTCTCCCTCTCAGACTCTGTCTCTTTTTCTTGATCCCCTCTCTCACGCCCTCACTATCTATCTCTCACCCTCTCACTCTCATTCTCTCTCTCAGCCCCCCCCACCTTCTCTTTCTATCTCTCTTCCCCTCACACACTCTCTCTCTCACCCACTCACTCACTCTCCACCTCATCCCTCGCTCTCTCACCTGACTCTCTCTCCCCCCCTCGCGTGCCTCTCACTCACGTCCCTCTCTCTAGCTGACCTTGTATCTTTCCCTATCTCGCTCTCCCCCTCTTTCTATCTTTCTCTCTCTTGTCCCCTTATCGCACACTCTCTCTCAATCTCTCAGACTGTCTCTCATTTCCGTCCCCTCACTCACTCACTCACACTTGCACCTCTCTCTGTCTGTCTCTCACTCACCCACTCTCTCGCCCGTCTCTCTTGCTCGCACCTCGCTCTCCCCATCTCTCACCCTTCACTCTCTCTCTCCACTCTCTCTCATTTTCTCTCCCATCTCCAGCCCCTCTCTGTCCCCTTTCTCACCCCCACTCTCTCTCCCCACTCACTCTCCCCTACGCTCTCACCCCTCTCTCTCCCCTTCCCCTCACTCTCCCCCTATCGACCCACTCTCTCGACCCCCCTCTCTCAGCCCTCTTCTCTCGACCCCCTCACTGTCCCCCCTCTCTCGACATACCTCTCACAACCGCTCCCTTCCAAAGCCCTCACTCGACTACCCCCTCTCGACCCCCTCTCTCGACCCCTGCACTCGACCCCTTTCTGTCCCGTTCTCTCTCTCTAATCCATCTCTCTCTAACCCCTCTCTCTCCCCTATCTCTCCCCTTCTCTTTCCCCTTTTCTCTCCCCTTCTCTCTCCCCATCTCTCCCGGTACCTCTCCCCTATCTCTCCCCAATCTCTATCCCAATCTCTCCCCCTTATCTCTCCCCTTATCTTTCCCTCTCTCTCTGCCCCTCTCTCTTCCCTCACTCTTTCTTCCCCCTCTCTTTCTTTCCCCCACCTCTCTCTCCCCACCTCTCTCTCACTTCCCTCTCTATCTCCCTCACCTCTCTCTCTCACCACCTCTCTCTCCCCTCTCTCTCTCCTCTCTCTCCCAATCCCTCTTTCCCCCTCACTCTCTCTCCCTCACTCTCTCCCACTCCCCCTGTCCCCCTCTGTCGCCCCCCTCTCTCGCCCCCTTCTCTCTCCACCCTCTCTCTTTATCCTTCTCAATACTCCCCTCTCTCTACCCCTGTCTCTCTACCCCACGTCTCTCTCTCTCCTCTCTCTCTCCACTCTCTCTCCCCTCTCCATCTTCCCTCTCACCTCTCTGTCTCTTCTATCTCCATCTCCCCCCTCTCTTCCCCACTCTTTTCCTCCGCTGCTGTCTTCCCACTCTGTCTCCCCCCCTTTCTGCCACACCTCTCTCCCCACGCTCTGTCTCTTGCTCCCCCCTCGCTCTCGCCCACTCTCTCTCCCTCTCTCTTTTCCCATCTCTTGCCTCCTCTCTTGCCTCACTCTCACCTTTCTCTTTCTCCCCCTCTCTCTCCCCCCTCTCTCTCCCTCACTCTCTCCCCACTCCTTGTCTCTCCCCCTCCCTCTCTCCCCCTCCCTCTCTCCCCTTCCTGTCTCCCCCTCTCTCGACCCCTCTTTTGACCTCCTCACTCTGTCACCGCACTCCCCCTCCCCCTCCCCCTCTCACTCCCTCCCTCTCTCTCTCCCCCACTCTTTACCCCCTCTCTCCCCCTCTTCCCACACTCTCTACATCCTCTCTCCCCCCACTCAATCCCCCCACTCACTCCCCCACTCTATCTCACCCCTCTCTCTCCTCCTCTCTCACCTCTCTTTCGCCCCATCTGCCTACCCTCTCTCTGTCACACCCTCTCTGTCTCCCCCCTCGCTCGTCACCCTCTCTCGCTCCTCGCTTCTCGCTCGCTCTCCCCCTCTCTCTTCCCCTCTTTTTCTCCCTCTCTCTCTGCCCGTTTCACTCACCTCTCTCTCTCTCCCTCTACCTTGTCTCCGCTCTCTCTCCTCTCTCTCTCCCCGCTCTCTCTCCCCCTCTCTGTCTCCCCATCTCTCTCTCCCCTTCTCCCCCTCTCTCTCCCCCTCCTCTCTCCGCCCTCTCCCTTGACCCCTCTCCGTTGGCCCTACTCCCCTCTTTCGCCCTCCTTCTCTCTGCCCTTCCCTCTCTTCCCCTCTATCTCTTTCCTCCTCTCTCTTCCCCTATCTCTCTTTCCCCGACCTCTCTCACCCACACCTCTCTCTCACTCACCTCTCTCTCTCCCCCACCTCTCTCTCTCGCCTACATCTCTCTCTCCCCCACCATTGTCTCTCCCCCCGCTTCTCTCTCTCTCCCACCTCTCTCTCTCCCCGCTCTCGCCCCCCTCCCTCGTCCCCTCTCTCCCCCTCTCTCTCTCCCCTTCTGTCACCTTTCTCTCACCGCACTCCCCCTCCTCCTCTCTCTCTCCCCTTTCTCTCTCCCTCTGTCTGTCTCTCTCTCTACCCACTCAATCTCCCTTACTCTCTCTCCCCCACTCTCTCCACTCTCCCTCTCTCCCCTTCCCTCTATCCCCTTCTCTCTCTCTCCCACTCCCTCTGTCCCCCTTTCTCGCCCTCTCTCTGACACCACTTCTCTCCCCCTCTCTTTTTATCCTTTTCACTACTCCACTTCTCTACCCCTGTCTCTCAACCCTTTCTCTCTCTGTGTCTCTCCCCTCTATATCTCCCCTCTCCATCTTCTCTCTCCCATTATTTGTCCCCCCTCTCTTCATCTCCCCCCTCTCTCCCCACTCTCTCCCACGCTCTCTGACTTTCCCCTCTCTCCAACCTCTCTCATCCCTCTCTCGCCACCTCTTCCCCCTGTCTCCCCTCTCGCCCCCTCCCTCCTCTCTCTCACCCTCTCTCTCCCCCTCACTCGTTCCCCTCCCTCTCCCCCTCTCTCTTTCCCCCTCTCTCGCCGCAATCTCTCACCCCACTCTCTCCCCCTCTCGCTCTCCACCCTCTATCTCTCCCCCTCTTTCTCTCCCCTCTCTCTGTCCCCCCCCTCTCTCTCTCTCCCCTCTGTTTCCCATCTCTCTCTCTCCCCCTCTCTCTCTCACCCCCTCTCCCTCCCCACTCCCTTTCTCTCCCTCTCTTTCTCCTCTCTCTCTCCTCCTCACTTCCCCTCATTCTCTCCCCTCCCTTCTCTCCCCTCCCTCTCTCCCTCTCTCACACCCGTCTCTCGAGCCCCTCTCTCTCTGCCCTTCCCTCTCTCCCCTCACTCTGTCACCTCACTCTCCCTCCCCCTCTCATCCCCTCTCACTCGCTCTCCCCACACTTCTCCCTCTCTCTCTATCCCCTCTCTCTATACCCCCTCACTCTCTCTCCCCCTCTATCTTCACTAACTCTCTCCCCACTCTGCCACCGAACCTTCTCCCCTCTCTCTCTCCCTCTCTCACTCCCTCCTTCTCTCACCCTCTCACTCTGCCCCACTCTATCCCCCACTCTCTCCCTCACTCTCTACCCCTTCTCCCACACTCTCTCCCCATACTCTCTCCCTCCACTCACTCCCCCATTCTCTCCTCCAGTCTGTCCCCCACTCTCTCCCCCATCTCTCCCCCTCTCTCTCACTCTCCCTCTCCCCATCTCTTTCCCCATCTCTCTCCCCATCTCTCTCCCCTCTCTCCGCGCACTCTGTCCATCCTCTCTCACCCCCTTTCTATCCCCCTCTCTCCACCTCCCTCGCCCCTTCCTCTCCCTCCCAATCTCTCTCCCCGTCTCTCCCCGTCACTCTCCCATCTCTCCACCCCTCCGCCTCTCTCTCCCCTTCTCTCTCCCCACTCTCTCTCCCCACTCTCTCCCTCACTCTCTCCCCACACTCTGTCTCCTCTCCTTCTCTCCCCACTCTCTCTCCCTCCACTCTCTGACCCCTCCCTCTCCCCCTCTCTCTCTCCGCCTCTCTCTCCTCTCTCTCCCCCCACTCTCCCCTGTCTCTCCCCCACTCTCACTCTCTCTCCCTCTCCCCTCCCTCTCCCCTCTCTCTCTACCCCACTCTCTCACCTCCTCTCTCTATCCCATCTCTCTCTACCCCGCTCACCCTGTTTCTTTACCCCTCAAACTCTCTCCCCCTCTCGCTCTTCACTAACTCTGTCACCTAAATCTCTCCCTTCTCTCTCCCTCTCTCACTCCCTCCCTCGACTCTCCTCTCTCTCTCACCCCCTTTCTGTCCCCCTCTCTCCACCTCCCTCACCCCTTCCTCTCCGCCCCCTCTCTCTCCCCGTCTCTTCCCCGTCCCCGTCGCTCTCCCCATCACTCACCCCCTTTCTGTCCCCTCCTCCCCTTTCCTCGCACCTTCCTCTCCCTCCCACTCTCTTGCCCCGTCTCTACCCCTTCTGTCGCTGTCGCTCTCCCCGTCTCTCTCCCCCTCTCTCTCCCTGCATCTCCCCCTCTCTCTCTCTCCCCTCTCTCTTCCCACTCTCTCTTCCCCCACTCTCTCCCCCTCTTTCTCCCCTCTCTTTCCTCCCACTCTGAACCTCTTTCTGTCCCCCCTCTCTCACCCTCCCTCGCACTTTCCTCTTCCTCCCCCTCTCTCGCCACGCCAGTCTCCCCTTCACACTCTCCTCTCTCTCTCCCCCACTCTTTCCCCATCTCTCTCCCCTCTCTTCCCCCCACTCTCTACCTTTCTGTCCCCCTCTCTCACCCTCCCTCGCACCTTCCTCTCCCTCCCCCTCTCTCTCCCTGTCTCTCCCTTTCTCCCTGTCACTCTCCCCATTTCTCGCCCCCTCTCTCTCCCCTTCCCTCTCCCCCTCCCTCTCCCCCCTCTCTCCCCCCTCTCCCCCTCTCCCCCTCACTCACCCTCTCTCTCCCCCCTCTCTTCCCCCACTATCTCCCCCTCTCTCTTGCACTCCCCGTCTCTCTTCCCCCTCCCTATCTCTCTCTCTCTGCCGCCTTTCTCTCTTCCCCCTCTCTCCACACCCCTCACCCCTCTAACCCCTCTCAGCCCCTCCCCTCCTCTCTCGCCTTCTCTCTACTGTCTCTCTCACCCCCTCTCTCTACACCTCTCTCTTTCACGCACTCTCTCTCTCTACACCTCACTCTCTCTCTCCCGCCTCTCTTCACTAACTCTCCCCCCCACTCTGCCACCGAAATCTCTCCCCTCTCTCTCACTCCCTCCCTCCCTAACCCTCTCCCTCCCCCACACTCTCCTCCACTCTGTCCCCACACTCTCTCTACCCCCCTCTCTCCCCCCTCCCCCTCTGTCTCCCTCCACTCTCTGTCCCCCTCCCTCTGTCACCCTCCCTCTGTCCGCCTCTCTCTCCTCTCTGTCCCCCACTCTCCCCCTCTCTCTGCCTCCCCTTCTTTCTCCCTCCCTCTCCCCTCTCTCTCTACCCTGCTCACCCCCTCTCTCGACCCCCAATCTTTCTCTCTCCCTTTCTCTCTTCACTAACTCTCTCTCCCACTCTGTCGCCTAAATCTCTCCCTCTCTCTCCCTCTCCCACTCCCTGCCTCTCATGCTCTCACTCTCTCCTCCCTCTCCCCCACTCTCTTTCCCCACTCTCACATCATCTCTCTCCCCTCTCTCTCTCTCCCCTCTCTCTCCACCCCTCTCACCCTCCCTCTCTCAACATCTCACTCTCCCCCTCTCTCTTTCCCACTCTTTCTCCACTGTCTCCCCCAATCTCACTCCCCCTCTTTCTCTCCCCCTTTCTCTGCCCCCTTCTTTCTCCACACCCCCCTGTCTTTCCCCTTTTCTCAACCCCCACTCACCCGCTCTCTCTCTCCCCCCTCTCTCACAACCTCTCTCTCACACACTCTCTCTCCCCCCTCACAGTCTCCCCCCTCTTCCCCTCTCTCGCCTCTCCTTCTCACCTCTATCACCCTTTCTCTCTCCTCCACTCTCTCTCCTCTCTCTCCCCACCTCTCTTGCCCCTCTCTCTCGCCTCTCTCTCTCACCCCCTCTCTCTCCTCCAGTCTCTCCCCCACTCTCTCTCCTCCACACTCTGTCCCCCTCTCTCTCCAGCCTCTCTCTCCAGCCTCTCTCCCCCTCTCCGCCTCTTTCACCAACTCTCTCTCTACCCCCTCTCTCTCGCCCCCCTCTCACACCCTCTCTCGCCCCCACTCTCGCACCCTCTCTTGCCCCCCACTCTTGCCCCCACTCTCGCCCCCTCCCTCGCCCCCTTCTCACGCCCTCTCTCGCCCCCACTCTCACCCCCCACTCGTCTCCACTCTCTCCCCTCTCTCTCTCCTTTCTCTCACAACCTCTCTCTCACACCCTCTCTCTCCCCCTCACACTCTTCCCCCCTCTCCCCCCTCGCCTCTCCATCTCACCTCTCTCTATCACCCTTTCTCTCTCCTCCCACTCTCTCTCCTCTCTCTCCCCACCTCTCTTACCCCTCTCTCTCGCCTCTCTCTCTCACCCCCTCTCTCTCCTCCAGTCTCTCCCCCACTCTCTCTCCTCCACAATCTCTACCCCTCTCTCTCCAGCCTCTCTCTCCCTTCTCTCTCCCCCCTCTCCGCCTCTTTCCCCAACTCTCTCTCTACCCCCTTTCTCCCCCTCTCTCTCGCTCCCCTCTCGCACCCTCTCTCGCCCCCACTCTCGCCCCCTCTCTTGCCCCCACTCTTGCCCCCACTCTCACCCCCTCTCTCGCCCCCACTCTCGCCTCCCACTCGTCTCCACTCTCTCCCCTCTCTCTCACCCCCTCTCTCACCCCTCTCTCTCACGCCCCTCCCCCTCCCACTCTCCGACCTCTCTCGCCCCCCTCTCTCTCTCTGTCTCCCCTCTCTCTCCCCTCTCTCTCTCTCTTCCACCCTCTCTACCCCCCTGTCTCTCTCTCCCTCGCTCTATACCCCTGTTTCTCTACCATTTCTCTCTCTCCCCTCTCTTTCCACCCCTCGGTTTCTCCCCTCTCTCCAAATCCCCTCTCTCCATCTCCCCTCTTTTTCACCCCACTCTCTCTCGTCTCTCTCCTTCCCCTCACTTTCTCCCTCCCCTCTCTCCCTCCCCTCTCTCTCTCCCCGGTCTCTTACCCTGCTCTCTTACCCCAATCACTTAGGCAAGTCTCTCTCCCTTCTCTCCCAACGCAATCTCACCCCGACTCTCCCCATCCACTCTGCACCCCCACTCTACCCATCCACTGTCCCTCCCCCACTATTTCCCCCCACTCTCTCCACACCACTCTCTACCCCCCACTCTCTCTCCCCCCACTCTCTCCCCTCACTCTCTCCCCCTCACTCTCGACCCCTCTCTCTCCCCCTCTCTCTTCCCCATCTCTGTTCACCCTCTCCCACCCCTCTCTGCCCCCACTCTCTACCCCCACTCTCTCCGCCTCCCTCTTTCCCCCTCTTTCTTTCCCCCTCTCTCCCCTCTCTCTACCCACTCTCTCCCCCTCTACCCCCTCTCTTCCCACCTCTCTCGCCTCTCTCTCTCGCCTCTCTCTCTCACCCCCTTTTTCTCCTCTCATTCTCTCCCCTCTCTCACCCTCTCTCTTCCCACCTCCTTTGCCCCTCTTTCTCATCTCACTCTCTCCCCCTCTCTCTTGCCCTCTTTCTTGCCCTCTCTCTTCCCCTCCCCTTCTCTCTCCCCCCTCTTTTCCCAACACTCTCTCTATCCCCTCTCTCCCCCTCCCCCTCTCTCCCCTCTGTCCGCCCTCTCTCTCGCCCGCATCTCGCACCCATCTCTCGTCCCCTGTCTCGCACTCCTGTCTCGCCCCTCCTCTCTCTCCCCCTCTTTTGCTCCACCCTCGCCCCCCCCTCGCCCTCCACTCTTGCCCACCCTCTCACCACCCACACTTGCCCCCACTCTTGCCCCCACTCTCGCCCCCCATCGTCTCCTCTCCTGCCCCTCTCTCTCCCCCCTCTCTCTCCCCTTCTCTCTCCCCTCTCTCTACCCCTCTCTATCCCCCTCTCTCCAGCCCTCTCCCTTTCTCTCTCCCCCATTTCTTCACCACTGTCTCCCCAGTCCCTCTACTCTGCTCTCTCTTCCCCCTCTCTTTACCTCCCTCTGTCTCTCTCCCCCCTCTCTCTACCCTCTCTTCCGATCCCTCTCCCCTCTCCAACTCCCCTCTTCATCTCCCCTCTCCCAGTCTCCACTCTCTTCCCTTCTCCCCCTCCCCTGTCACCACCTCTCTCCCCCACTTTCTCCCCACTCTCTCTCTGTCCCCGCGCTCTCTCCCCTCTCTCTCTCCCTCTCTCACCCCTTCCCTCTCTCAATCCCTCCCTCACTCGCCCTCTCACTCTCCCCATCTCTCCCTCTCCCGTCTCGCCCTCTCATCTCCCCCGCTCTCACCCCACTCTCTCCCCTCCTCTCTCCACTCCTCTCTCTCCCCTCCTCTCTCTCGCCCCTCTCTCCCCCTCTCCCCCTCTGTCTCCCCCTCTCACTCTCTCCCCCTTTCTCTCCCCTCCTCTCTCTCCCCTCATCGCTACTCCCCCACCGTCTGTCTCCCCCCTCTCTCCACCACTGTCTCCCCGTCTCTCTCCTCTCTCTTGCCCCCTCTCTGTGTCCCCCTCTCTCTCTCTGTGCCCCACTCACACTGTCCCCTAACTCTGTCTCCCTCGCACTGTCCCCGCGCTCTCTGTCCCTCCTGTCTCTCTGTAACCCCTCTCTCTGACCCCTCTCTCTGCCCCCCTCCTCTCTAACACCCCTCCTCTTCTCCCCCTCCTCTCTGTCCCCCTCCTCTTTGACCCCCTCTCTCTCTGTTCACCTCTCTCTGTCCCCCCTCTCTGTGCCCCCCTCTGTCTATTCCCCTCTCTCTGTCCCCCCTCTCTCTCCGTTCCACTCTGTGTGCCCCCCCTCTATCTGCTGCCCTCCTCTCTGTTCCCCCTCTCTCTGAACCCTCCTCTCCCTCTGTCCCCATCTCTCTGTCCACCTCTGTCCCCCCACTCACTGTCCCCCTCTATGTCCACCTTCTCTCTTCCCCCTCTTTTTACCCCCCTCCTCTCCCCTCTCTTTTTCCCCCCACTCTCTTGCCCCCTCTCTCTGTCCCTTCTCTCTCTGACCGCCCCTCTCTCTGTCACCCAATCTCTATCTCTCCTCTCTCAGACCCCCCATCTCTCTGTCCCCTTCTCTCAATGCCCCCTCTCTCTCTGATGCCCTCTCTCTGTCCCCCTCTCTCTGTCCCCCACTCTCTGTCCCCTTCCTCTCTGTCACCCTCTCTCTGTCCTCCCTCTCTCTGTCTCCCCTCTCTCCGTTCCCCTCTCTCTGTCCCCCCTTTCTGTCCCCTCTCTCTCTCTGTCCCCCCTCTCTGTCCCCCCTCTCTCTCCGTTCCCCTCTCTCTGTCCCCTCTCTCTCTCGGTTCCCCTCTCTTTGTTCTCTCTCTGTCAACACCCTTTCCGCTCCCGTCACCCCTCTCTCTTCGTTCCCCTCTCTCTGTCCCCCATCTCTCTGTCCCCGTCTCTCTGTCCCCCCTATCTCTCTGACCCCCTTTCTCTGTCCGCCCTCTCTCTGTTCCCCCTCTCTTTACTCCCCTCTCTGTCGCCCAAATGTCTGTGCCCCCTCTTCCTCTCTCCCCATCTCTCTCGGTCACTCCCTCTGACCCTCCTCTCTACATCCCTCCCCTCTATGTCCCCCCTCTCTATCCCATTCTCTCTGTCCCTTCTCTCTGTTCCTCCTCTCTCTGTCCGCCCTCCCTCTGTCCCCCTCTCTCTGTCCCCATCTCTCTGTCCCCCTCTCTGTCCCCGTCTCTCTGTTCCGCCCCTCTGTCGCCTCTCTCTCTGTCCCCCCTCTCAATCCCCCCTCTGCACCCGCTCTCTCTGTCCCTCCTCTCTCTCTGTTCGCCCTCTCTCTGTCCCCCTCTCAATCCCTCCCCTCTCTGTCCCCCCTCTCTGTCCCCCCCTCTCCCTGTCACCCTTCTGTCTGTCCTCCCTCTCTCTGTCAACCTCCTCTCTCTGTCCCCATTCTCTCTCTCCACCCCTCTCTCTCTGTCCCCCTCTTTCTGTCCCCCTCTCGCTGTACACCCTCTCTCTATTCCCCCTCTCTTTACTCCCCTCTCTCCCCATCTCTCCCCTACCTCGCTCCTCCACTGTCTTGTCCCCTTCTCGCTCTGTCCCCTCCCTCTCTGTACCCCCCTCTCTGTCCCACCCTCTCTGTCCGTCCCCTCTGTCCCCCTCTCCCTTTCACTCTCCTTCTTTCTCCCCGTCTCTTAGCCCCCTTCTTTCTGTCCCCCCTCTCTCTGCGCTCCCTCTCTCTTCCACTCCCCCTCTCTCAATGTCCCCCCTCTCTCTGTCCCCACTCTCTCTCGGTCCCCCACTCTTTGTCCCCCCTCCCTGTACCACCCGCTCTGTCACCCTCCTCTCTGTCCTCACTCTCTCTTTCACCCTCTCACTCTGTGCCTCCCTCTCCCTCTGTCCCCATTTATCTGTCCACCCCTCTCTCTCTGTACCCCCTCTCTGTTCCCCTCTCTCTGTCCCCCCACTCTGTGCACCCTTCTCTCTGTCCCCATCTTTCTTTTCCCCCTATCTCTACCCCCCTCTCTATCCGCTATCACTCCACCCTCTCTCTCCCCCCACTCTCTTGTTCTCCTCTCTCTCTGTCCCCCCGCTCTCTCTGTCCTCTCTCTCTCGCTGACCCCCTCTCTCTCTGTTCCCCCCCGTCACCCCACTCTCTCTGTCCTCTCTCTGTCCCCCTCTGCCGCCCTCTCTCTGTGACACCCACTCTCTCTTTCCTCCACCTCTCTCTCTCTCTCTCTCCCGCTGTCTGTCTCCCTATCTTGGTCCCCTGTCTCTCTGCCCTTCCTTCTCTCTGCCCCCCCCTCTCAGTCCGCCCCATCTCTCCCTCTCTCTCTTTTCCCCCTCTCTCTATCCCCCCTCTCTCTGTCGCCCTCTCTGTCCCCTTCTCTCTCTTCCCCCCTCTGTCTCCGCTCTCTGTCCCCCTCTCTCAATCCCCCACTCTGCCCCCTTCTCTGTCCCCCCCCTCTCTGTTAGCCCTCTCGCTCTGTTCGCCCTCTCTCTGTCCCACTCTCCGTCCCTCCCCTCTCTGTCCCACCTCTCTCTGTCCCCTCTCCTTCTCTCCACTCTCTGTCCGTCTCTCTCTGTCCCCCTCTCTCTGTCCCCCTCTCTCTGTCCCTCTCTCTCTGTCCCCCCTCTCTTTCCCCCCTCTCTCTATCCCCCCTCTCTGTCCCCTCTCTCTGTTCCCCTCTCTCTGTTCCCCCCTCTGTCCCATCTCTCTCTGACACCCCCCCGTTCGCACCCTCTCTGTCCCGCTCTCCATCCCTCCCCTCTGTGTTCCCCCCTCTGTCCCCTCTCTCTCTGTCCCCCCTCTCTCAATCCCCCCCCTCTGCACCGCCTCTTTCTGTCCCCCCTCTCTCTCTGTTCGCACTCTCTCTGTCCCACTCTCCGTCCCTCCCCTCTCTGTCCCACCTCTCTCTGTCCCCTCTCCTTCTCTCCACTCTCTGTCCCCCCTCTCTCTGTCCCTCTCTCTCTGTCCCCCTCTCTCTGTCCCTCTCTCTCTGTCCCCCCTCTCTTTCCCCCCTCTCTCTATCTCCCCTCTCTGTCCCCTCTCTCTGTTCCCCTCTCTCTGTTCCCCCCTCTGTCCCATCTCTCTCTGACACCCCCCCGTTCGCACCCTCTCTGTCCCGCTCTCCATCCCTCCCCTCTGTTTTCCCCCCTCTGTCCCCTCTCTCTCTGTCCCCCTCTCTCAATCCCCCCCTCTGCACCCCCTCTTTCTGTCCCCCCTCTCTCTCTGTTCGCACTCTCTCTGTCCCACTCTCCGTCCCTCCCCTCTCTGTCCCCCCCGTCCCCGTCTCCCTGTCACCCTTCTGTCTGTCCCCCCCTCTCTGTCACCCTCCTCTCTGTCCCCATTCTCTCTGTCCACCCCCCTCTCTCTGACCCCCTCTTTCTGTCCCCTCACTCTCTGTTCCCCCTCTCTCTGTCCACACTCTCTCTCTTCCCACTCTCATTACCCCCTCTCTCTCCCCACCTCTCCCCTACCTCCCTCCCCCCACTCTCTTGCCCCCCCTCTCTCTGTCCCCCCTCTCTGTACCCCCGCTTGGTTACCCTCCTCTCTGTCCCCACTCTCTGTGTCACCCTCTCACTCTGTGGCTCCCTCTTCCTGTGTCCCCATTTCTCTGTCCAGCCCTCTCTGTCTGTCCCCCTCCTCTGTCCCCCCCTCTGTCCTCTCTGTCTGTCCCCCTCTGCCGCACTCTCTCTGTGACCCCCACTCTCTCTGTCCCCCCACCTCTCTCTGTCTCTCCCGCTGTCTGTCTCTCTCTCTCGGTCCCCTCTCTCTCTGCCCCTCCTTCTTTCTGTCCCCCTGCTCTCAATCTGCCCCATATGTCCACCTCTCTCTTTCCACACTCTCGCTATCCCTCTCTCTCTGTCCCCCTCTCTGTCCCCGTCTCTCTCTTCCCCCCTCTGTCCCCTCTCTCTCTGTTTGACTTCTCTCTCTGTTCACCCTCTCTCTCTGTCCCCCTCTCCGTCCCTCCCCTCTCTGTCCCACCTCTCTCTGTCCCCCTATCTCTGTCCCCCACTCTCCGTCCCCTCTCTCTCTGCCCCCCCTCTCTCTGTTCGCCCTCTCTCTGTGCCCCTCTCCATCCCTCCCTTCTCTGTCCCCCCACTCTGTCCCCCCTCTCTCTGTCACACTCCTCTCTGTTCCCATTCTCTCTGTCCAACCCTCTCACTCTGTATCCTCCTCTCCCTCTGTCCCTATCTCTCTGTCCACCCTCTCTCTCTGTCCCCCTCTACTTGTCACTCTCTCTCTCTGTCCCTCTCTTTCTGTCCCCCCACTCACTGTCCCCCTCTGTCTGTCCACCCTCTCTCTTCCGCCTCTCTATACCCCCCTCTCTCTCCCCATCTCTCCCCTACCTCGCTCCCCCCACTCTCTTGTCCCCCTCTCTCTCTGTCCCCTCCCTCTCCGTTCCCCCTCTCTCTGTCCCACCCTCTCTCTGTCCCACCCTCTCTCTGTCCGTCCCCTCTGTCCCCCTCTCTTTTTCCTCCTCTTTCTTTCCCCGCTGTCTCTGCCCCCCTCTTTTTGTCCCCCTCTCTCTTCGCCCCCATCTCTCTGTCCCCCTCTCTCAATAGCCCCCCTATCTCAGTCCCCACTCTCTCTGTGTCCACCCTCTCTGTACCCACCGCTCTGTCACCCTCCTCTCTGTCCCCACTCTCTCTGTCACCCTCTCACTCTGTCCCTCCCTCGCCCTCTGTCCCCATCTCTCTGTCCACCCTCTCTCTCTGTCCCTTCTCTCTCTGTTCGCCCTCTCTCTGTGCCCCTCTCCATCCCTCCCTTCTCTGTCCCCCCTCTCTGTCCCCCCTCTCTCTACCCCTCTCTCTCCGCTGTCACTCCACCCTCTTTCTCCCCCCACTCTCTTGTCCCCCTTTCTCTCTCTCCCCCTCTCTCTCTGATCCCCCATCTCTCTCTGACCGCCCCCTCTCTGTCCCCCTTCCCTCTGTCCCCCTTCTATCTGTCCCCGCTCTCTTTGTCCCCTCTTTCTTTGCCCCTCCCTCTGTCTGTCCCCCCCTCTCTCTCTTCTTCCCCCTCACTTTCATTCTCCCCTCTCTCTGGCACCCCCTCTCTCTGTCCCCCTCTCTCTGTCCCCACTCTCTCTGTCACCCCTCTCTCTTCCCCCTCTGCCCCGCTCTCTGACCCCCTCTCCCTCCGTTCCCTCCTCTTTATCCTTCTTTCTCTGCCCCCCATCCCCCCGCTCTCTGTCCTCCTCTCTCTGTCCCTCTCTCTCTGTCCCACTCTCTCTGTCCCCTTCTCACTTTGTCCCCCCCTCTCTCTGTCCCCCCTCCCTAATTGTCCCCCCTCTCTCTGTACCCCCCTGTTCCCCTCTCTTTATACACCTCTCTCTGTCCCCTCTGCCGCCCTCTCTCTTTGAACCCCACTCTCTCTGTCCCCCCACCTCTCTCTGTCTCTCCCGCTCTCTATCACCCTCTCTCGGTTCCCTCTCTTTCTGCCCCTCCTTCTCTCTGTCCCCCCACTCTCAGTCTGCCCCTCTGTCCCCTTCTCTCTTTCCCCCTCTCTCTGTCCCTCCCTCTCTGTCCCCCTGTCCGTCGCTCTAATGCATCCCTGTGTCTCTGTCTCCCATCTCTTACTGCCCCCACTCTCTCTGTCCCCTCACTCTCTCTGTCCCACCCTCTCCATCCCTCTCTCTCTGTCCCCCACTCTGTCCCCATGCTCTCTCTGTCCCCTCTCTCTGTGTACCCATCTCACTCTGTCCTCTCTCTATTACCTCCCTCTCTGTCCTCCCGTCCCGCCCTCTGTCCCCCACTCTCTCAATCCCCCACTCTCTGTCCCCCGCCCTTTGTCCCCCACTCTCTCCATCCACCACTCTTTGTCCCCCACTCTCTGTCCCCCACTCTGTGTTCCGCTGCTCTCTCCCGTTCTCTCTGTCCTCAACTCTCTCTCTCTCTCTCACGTTCTCTCTTTCCCCGTCTCTCTCTGTCCCTGAATCTCTGTCCCCCCTCTCTCTCCCGTTCTCTCTGTCCTCAACTCTCTGTCCCTTCTTTCTCTGTCCCCCTCTCTCTCTGTCCCCCATTCTATCCCCACGCGCTCTCTGTCCCCCCTGTCTGTCCCCCACTCTCTCCATCCCCCACTCTCTGTCCTCCCTCTCTCCATCGCCCTCTCTCTGACCCGCTCTCTCTGTCCCCCTCTCTCTCTCCGCCAGTCTCTGTCCCCCTCTCTCTGTTACCCCTCTCTTTGTCCCACTCTCTCTGTCCCCCCTCTCTCTCTCTGTCCCCCTCTCTCTGTCCCCCACTCTCTGACCCCTCTCTATACACCCCTCTCTCTCCCCATCTCTCCCCTACCTCGCTCCCCCCACTCTCTGGTCCCCCTCTCTCTCTGTCCGCCTCTCTCTGTCCCACCCTCTCTCTGTCCCCCCTCTCTCTGTCCCCCCCTCTCTCTGTCCCCCTGACTCTGACCTCCCTCTCTCTGTCCCCCCCTTCTTCTGTCCCCCTCTCGGTCCCCTTCTCTCTCTCTCTGCACCCCCAATCTGTCACCCCCTCTCTGTCCCCGTCCCTCTGTCCCCTTCACTCTCTGTCCCCCTTCTCCCTGTCCCCATTCTCTCTGTTCCCCCTCCCTCTGCCTCTATCTCTGTCCCCCATCTCCGTCCCTCCCCTCTCTGTCACACTGTCTCTGTCCCCCCTCTCTCTGACCCCCCTCTCTGCCCCCCCCTTCCCGCTTTCTCGGTCCCAGCCCTCTCTATGTACCCCCTCTCTCTGTCCTCTCACTCTCTCTGTCCCCCCTCTCTCTCTATAACTCTCTCTCTGTCCCCCTCTCTCTCTGTCCCCCTCTCTGTCCCCCTCTTTCTGTCCCCCTCTCTCTGTGTCCCCCTCTCACTCCGTCCTCTCTCTATCACAACTCTCTCTGTACCCCCGTGCCCCCTCTGTCCCCCAATTTCTTCATCCCCTACTCACTGTCACCCTCTCTCCGTCCCCCACTCTCTGTCCCCCACTCTCTGTCTCCCTCTCTCTATCCCCCTGCTCTCTGTCTCCCCTCTCTCGCCCGTTCTCTCTGTCCCCTCTCTCTCTGTCCCCCTCTCTTTGTCCCCCTCTCTCTGTACCCCCTCTCTCTCTGTCCCCCCTCTCTGTGTACCCTTCTCACTCTGTCCTCTCTCTGTTACCTCCCTCTCTGTCCCCCCGTCCCGCCCTCTGTCCCCCACTCTCTCCATCCCCCACTCTCTGTCCCCGTCTCTTTGTACCCCACTCTCTCCATCCCCCACTCTGTGTCCCCCACTCTCTGTTCCCTCCCTCTCTGTCCCCCCTCTCTCTGTCCCACCTCACTCTGTCCCCACTCTCTCTGTCCATCCCCTCTGTCCCCGTCTCTCGTTCCTCCTCTTTCTTTCCCCCGCTCTCTCTGCCCCCCTCTTTCTGTCCCCCTCTCTCTTCGCCCCCATCTCCCTGTCCCCCTCTCTCAATATCCCCCCTCTCTCTGTCCCCATTCTCTCTCTGTCCTCCTCTCTCTGTCCCCCCCGCTATGTCACTCTTCACTCTGCCCCCAATCTCTCTGTCACCCTCTCACTGTCCCTCCCTCTCCCTCTGTCCCTATCTCTCTGTCCTCCCTCTCTCTGTACCCCTTTCTCTGTCCCCCTCTCTCTCTTCCCCCTCTCACTACCCCCTCTCTCTCCCCTATCACTCAACACTCTCTCTCCCCCCACTCTCTTGTCCCCATTCTCTTGTCGCCCCCTCTCTCTGTCCCCATCTCTCACTCTGACCGCCCCCTCTCTGTCCCCTTCTCTCTGTCCCCCCACTCTCTGTACTCTCTTTCTTTGCCCCTCCCTCTCTCTGTCCCCCTCTCTCTCTATCCATTCCCCCCTCTCTCTCTCTCTGTCCCCACTCTCTCTCTGTCCCCACTCTCTCTCTGTCCTCCTCTCTCTGTCCCCACTCTCTTTCTGTCACCCCTCTCTCTTCCCCCTCTGCCCCCCTCTCTCTGACCCCCTCTCCCCCTGTTTCCTCCTCTCTCTGTTCCCCTTTATCTTCCCCCCAGTGACCCCGCTCTCTGTCCCCCTCTCTCACTCCCACTCTCTCAGTCCCCTCTCTCTCTGCCCCTCCTTCTCTCTGTCCCTCCGCTCTCAGTCCGCCCCCTCTGTCCGCTTCTCTATTTCCCCCTCTCTCTGTCCCACCTCTCTCCGTTCCCCTGTCCCCCCTCTACTGTGCCCCCGTCTCTCTGTCTCCCCTCTCTTACTGTCCCCACTCTCTCTGCTCCCCTCTCTGTCTCCCCTTCTCCCTGTACCCCCCTCTGTTCCCCCTCTCTCTGTCCCCCCTCTCTCTGTACCAACTCTCGCTGTCCTCCCTCTCTCTCTGTCCTCCTCTCTCTCTGTCCCCCTCTCTCTATCCTCCCTTCTTTCTGTCCCCCTCTCTCACCCCCCCTCTCTGTCCCACCCATTTCGGTCCCAGCCCTCTCTCTGGTCCCCCCTCTCTGTCCCACTCTCTGTCCCCCTCTCTCGGTCACCCTCTCTCTCTGTCCCCCTTCTCTCTGTCCCCCTTCTCTCTGTCCCCCCACTCTCAGTCCGCCCCCTCTCTCCCCGTCTCTCTTTACACCTCTCTCTGCCCCCCTCTATCTGCCCCCCTCTCTCTGTCCCCCTTCTCCCTGTCCCCACTCTCTCTGTTCCCCCCTCTCTCTGCCCCCATCTCTGTCCCTCCCAGCTCTGTCCCTCCCCTCTCCGCCCTCTCCTCTCTGTCCCCCCTCTCTCTGACCTCCCTCTCTGTTCCCCACCCCCGTCCCGCCTTCTCGTTCCCAGCCCTCTCTATGTACCCCCCTCTTTCTGTCTCCCCACTCTCTCTGTCCCCCCCATATCCCTCTCTCACTCTGTCCCTCTTTCTGTCCCCCCCCCGTCCCCCACTCTCTCCAATCCCCACTCTCTGTCCCCCTCTCTCTGTCCCCCACTCTCTCCATCCCCCACTCTCTGTTCCCAACTCTCTGTCTCCCTCTCTCTATCCCCCTGCTCTCTGACCCCCCTCTCTGTCCCCCTCTCTCTGTCCCACTCTCTCTGTCCCCCTCTCTCTATCCGCCTCTCTCTGTCCCCCTCTCTCTGTTGCTCTCTCTCTGTCCCCCTCTCTTTCCCGTTCTCTTTGTCCCCCCCTTTCTCTCTGTCCTCCTCTCTTTGTCCCCCTCTCTCTGTCCCCCCTCTATCTGTCCCCTCTCTCTGTCCTCATCTCTCTTTCCCCCTCTCTCTGTGTCCCGCACTCACTCCCTCCTCTCTTTGTCACCTCCCTCTTTGTCCCACGTCCTCCCCCCGTCCCCACTCTCTCCATCCCCCACTCTCTGACCCCCCTCTGTCCCCCAGTCTCTCCATCCCCCTCTCACTGTCCCCCACTCTCTCCGTCCCCCAGTCTCTGTCCAACTCTTTCTGTCCCCCACTCTCAGCCCCGCCCCTCTGTTCCCCCGCTCTTTGTCCCAATCTCTCTGTTCCCCCCCTCTCTCTGTTCCCCCTCTCTCTCTGTTCCCCCTCTCTCTCTGTTCCCCCCCTCTCTCTGTCCCCCTCTCTCTGTCCCCCACTCTCTGACCCCTCTCTCATTATGTCCTCCCCTATTTCTCTCTCTCTTCTTCACCTTAGCTCTCCCTTGCCTCTCGCTCTCTCTGTCTCACCCTGCTCCTTCACTCTTTCTCCACTTCTATCACTCTCGATCCCCCTACGTCAGTGTCTCTTTCTCCCCACCTCCCTCTGTTTCTCTCTGACTAAATCTCTTTCGCTCCTGCCCCCCTCCCTCCCTCTCTGATGCAATCTGTCTCCCTGACGCGTCTCTCTCCCTCTGATCCAGAGATTGGGGAGGGGGGTAGTCCCCATGAAACAACTGAAATCCCACTCACGACAGGAAATGGGGAGTCCAGGTTGGAGTGGGGGGGGACAGAGTGAGTTATACCCAGCTCCTGAGCTCAGGGCGCGGTGCCCTCCCCTTCCCTGAGGACCAGGACTTGGGGCTGAGTCTGTCTCTCTCCAGCTCAGCTTCTCCAACACAAAGACACACAACAACATCGATCACTCTGCTGCTCGGCACGCTTTAATCAACATTTTTATTGGTTACAAATGAAAGTGATGGATACAGTCAGTGGGATGGTGCCTTTTCTCACTGGCCCCTGAGTTGTGAGAAACATTGAAATGTTTCCCTGTAACCCCCCTGTGGGATAAGGATGGACAAACCAGCGCTACCCTCAGTCTGTTACCATAGCGACAGGCTGCTCCATCGCTGAAACACTGAACTGAAATGAGAAAATCCCGGATGGTGTGATTAATGAGGGAATTTGATGGATGGATGGATTTGGGTGAAGGGATATTTCAGCACATTCTTCAGCTGCTGCCTGAACTTAGTCTGGGTCACGGCATAAATCACGGTGTTTGTGCAGCAACTGAGGAGCTGCAGCATGAAGCCCAATTCCTGCACAAAGGGATGGAGATACACAGACTCATACCCAAAATAATACATCCGGTTCCATATAGAATACAGCATTAATGTTGACCATAACAGGATGAAATTGGCCGAGATCACAAACAGTAAAATGATGGATTTTTTTCGGTTTCTCATTTCAGTGTCAGACTGAGCGTCCCCATTGGTGTGAGCGTGGAGTCTCCTGCGGGCTCTGCTGGTCACTAAAATGTGTCTGACGGTGAGAACATTGAGCAGCAGAATCAGGAGAAATGGGACACACGGGGTTAGAATGTGGTGGAGGAACTCGATTGTGACCCAGACACTGGAGTATAGAGCAGCGCCTGTTACATCACAAAACCAGGGGATGTTCATCAGCAAATACTGAGCCGTGAGAATAAAATACCAGGAAATGTTCTTTAAACAGCTCAGCACAGTCACTGCTCCCAGAACCACAGCCACCGTTTTCTCACTGCAATATTTACTTTTCAGCTTCTGGCAACAAATGGCCACAAACCGATCAAAGGTGAAAGTGACGGTGAACCAGACAGAGCAGTCAGTGGCTGCATAAAGCAGGACGGCGTGGATATTACACACGGGGACGGAGTAAACCAGGAAATAAAACGGTTCCTCATAAACAATGGGAATGTGTCTCAGGATCAGGTCGAGGATAATGACCAGGAGATCCGCCGCTGCCATGGCCCCCAGGTAACGTCTGACACATGGAGACAATCCACAATCTTTATAAAGCAGGACGTAGATGGTCACTACGTTAACTGTGAGGAAGGAAAACAAACCCATTATCCATCAGCCTGGAGGCAAAGGGACCCGTTTGATCGGGGACCCAGTGAGATTTTCAAATGTGTCCTTGTATTCAGGGATTTATTAAAATAATTGGAACTGGAATAACAAATGGGAAAGTCTGAATTACTGACAAAAATGTGACAAAAACCACAAGAAACCCTCCCTCCCCAAACACACAGAGACACATCAATAAGGACAGATGTTTTCTAGAACATTCCCACACACTTGATCAGTCGAGAGCAGACACAGGTCACACCTTCCCAGTTCCTAATACGGCGGGTGGGAACGTTACTGTCCTGAAGGATTCTCTCCCAGTTTCCTGAAGACAAACGGAGTTTGGGAATTTCTGTATTTTGGTCTAAATTGTGGTCGATCCTGTGTCGTGAAGAAATGTAAACGCAGGGAAATCGTATTCACCCCTTTAACTGCCTGAGGGGCCTTCGGAACAGTGTCTCCTTCTCCCTGGAACGGGATCTCTTCCCTCGGGATCTTATCGTTTGTTCAATTCACTGACGTCCGGCCGTTCACAAACAATGTCAGGGACAGAACGTTCCGGGAAATGTCAATTATAGAATGTCAGGGACAGAACGTTCCGGGGAATGTCAGTTATAGAATGTCGGGGACATAACGTTCCGGGAATGTCAGCTATAGAATGTTGGGGACAGAACGTTCCGGGGAATGTCAGTTATAGAATGTCAGGGACAGAACGTTCCGGGGAATGTCAGTTATAGAATGTTGGGGACAGAACGTTCCGGGGAATGTCAGTTATAGACTGTCGGGAACAGAACGTTCTGGGAAATGTCAGTTATAGAATGTCAGGGACAGAAAGTTCCGGGTAACCCCTTGACCTGTCCATCACCTTTCCCCCCTCCCCCCCTTCCCACCCCACCAACATGATGTACTGTGCCTGGACACACTGTAACATTAATGGGGAGAGACGGAGTGTCCAATCACAGGAATGGGAACTAAAGGCATTGCCAGATCAGCTGAAATGGTTAGATAGACCACATTCTCAATCCACCTCACAGAACCAGCCCAGACACCATACACCCAGAGGAGATATCTGTTCACCGTGGAACACTGTACAGACCAGGCCAGTGTCCTGCTCAGTACAACCCAGCAATCTGTCCAAATTCATCCATTACATTGGTCAATACAACCCAGCAATCTGGTCAGAGTGGAACACTGCACCGAGCAGATCAGAACATTGATCTATAAACCCAGACCATATATATTTGTCCAGCACTGGGAGCTGTGCAGACCACAGCAGGGCACTTATGTGTAAATTGAAACAAATATCCATCCAGCATGGGGAGCTACACAAACCACAACATTGCATTATCTATAAACCACAACCAGATAGTCTGACCAGCACAGCGACCCGTGCAGTGATCAATGGTGAATTAATCTGTAAACCAGGAGCAGTTACACTCCCCACATGTAGGACTGTGTACCCCACCCCAGTACATTGATCTGTAACCCAGGAGCAGTTACCCTCCCAGCATGTAGGACTGTGTACCCCACCCCAGTACATTGATCTGTAAACCAGGGGCAGTTACCCTCCCCGCTGTGTACCCCACCCAATGCATTGATCTGTAAACTTGGAGCAGTTATCCTCCCAGCATGTAGGACTGTGCACCCCACCCCAGGGCATTGCTCAGTAACACTGTGTTAGATCCCTGCCCAGTGTGGGGAAACGAGCAGCCCATGCTGGAAGTGACAGGATGTTAGCTCCCACCCATTTACAGCTCCATGTCTCCATTGTGCCCTGACAAGGGGGTGCTGTAGGTATGAACCTCACTGACAGGGAGAGATGGCGGGGGAATCAGTTTAAATATCACCACGTGGGAGGGGTTTGGGGTATAGACAGAGAGGGGCAGACTGAGAGACAGTGTCATGGAAGGATGTGTTCCCAGGTAGCAGAATGCTGAAATGTGGATACTTCGATAACATCCTGTAACATGAGCCTGTCTTAACAGGAATGATGGGAAAAAGTGATATCGGTGTGAGGTCAGATGATCATTTGTTGTGCATCTTTGTAACTGCAATTAGTTTCAACAGAATCGACGCCTCATTTGGGCAGATTCTAACAACAATTTATCTTTGTTTGATTTTCCTTGAGTGTGACAGAGGGATCGTCCACACGAGGCTGAGCTAGTTTCCTGGTGCTATCGAATTCACCTCATTAACTACTTACCCCACCCCATGGTGTCCCCCTCATTCAATACCAGCCCGATTCTTCCACCCATCATGACTGGAGGTACTCACTTTTGACCAGGTGCCCCTGGATATTCCGTGATCCCTGGCACTGGGGCCATCTTTAAAAGGCTAAGGGGCACACGGTTGAGCTTTCTCAGTTTGGAACTGCCCTGCACAGTTTACCCCGAGCATGGCAGATAAGGGGCAATTACACCACGGTTTGTCGACAGGGGCACGGAGGGCTTGGTGGATGGGCTAGTACAGAGGGGGACCATTCTCTTCCCAGAGGGGGCGACACCACCAGACCCACCGAGCATGGTCTGAGCTCCCCACAAAGCTCAGGGCAGTATCTGGGGTCTGAAGAAATGCCCAGCAATACAGGACAAGCATCAATAACCTTACCCACTCTGTCAGGATAAGGGTCACCGTATTCTCTCTGCTCCCTCACACTCACTGTATATCTCTTATAGCACCGACCACCGAACAAGGCTCATGGTCCAACACTCTCACTACGGCATACAGCACCTTCCCTCTCTGCCTCTGTCTCTGTCTCTCTGTCTCTCTCTCTCTCTCCCCCTCTCTCCCCCCCCCTCCCTCCACTTCACCCCCACACTAATAACACTGCATGGATACAACACTGTGGACTGACTCCCTCCGGACACCTCACCATGACCCCCTCCCCACCTATACTAACACTAACAGCAGGACCACCCACTCCCACCCTCACTCTCTCCCTCCCTTTCTCCCATTCCAGGAGAAACAGCCTGGAATAGGACAGAAATGGCCAAGCCGGGTGGTGGAGTGCCCGATATCCGTTCCCTCACCCGCTTCCCCCCGTCATGTGGGGAGGACGCTGGTACGAGCTGGAGGGGACCGGGACGTCTCGTGTGGAGATTCTGATACATCTGCGTCCCACCGAACGAGTAAGGAGCAATGTTCAGTGAAGGGCAATTCTCACTTTAAACCCACTGGCAGCTCCGTTTTCCCCCCCGGCACAACTTAGAAGCCGTGGCCCTGATGCCATCTCCCTTTTGTGTCGAGCTGGTACAAATGGAATTCCCACGGTCTCGGTGGGCAGGAGGGTGGGCTCACAACACATCGTCACCACCACCTCCCAGGAAGGGAGCACGGAGGCTTCCTCCAACACCTCCTCCTGTAGCTCCGATACTGAAACTAATCTGTGATAGTTACTGCTCTCCCCACTTGTCCTGATATCTTCAATAATCTGTGCTCATATACACCCAGCGCCCTCTGCTCCTGCAGCCCCTTTACAATGGCACAGCCTGTTTTAAACTGTCTTTCATTGTCTTTCCGACCAAAGTGTATCACCTCACACAGCTCTGCACTGATCCCCATCTGCCATAAACCTGAACACTACACCAACGTGTGATTGTCCTGTTAGAGTTCCACACTCTCCTCCATAGACTTCAGAGTTCTTCCAGGTTCGGTGCCACCTACAAACATTGAGATTGTTATAGTGTCACAGTCCCCATGAAACAACTGAAATCCTGCCCTACATTCACGAGTGTGAGCAATTGAAATACTGATATATTCCCACGGACGGAGTTGAATAATGGCATACTGTCAATGGAGCAACAAAAATCCTGACGCATACGAGACAGAGTACATGAAATATTGACAAACCACAGAGCAAGAGAAATCGCACAGGATCTACTTATCGATATTCATCAGGGTATAATGTGATGAAGTTGAAAGTGTGTATTGTACCTTTAAGACAGGGTGAATGCTGTTCTGAACTGAGAGCTTACAATCACCTGAGATATGAGAAGATGGCAGACCCAGAAACAGTATATTGCTGTAGAGCTGGAGTCGGGTAATAAGCAATTAAGAGAAAGGGGGTCCCAGAGTTGTGAATAGTTCATGTAAAATGTTCACTTTCAGAGTCAAAAAATAAATTGATGTTTTTATTTAAGCAGTGGAATTTGGCAGATCTGTCCCTCATACTTTAATAGTTTACGAGGCGACTCGAGCATTTCTTTATGTTTCATTTAAGTTACCAGATGAGCTTCACGCCATGCCCTAACCATTCCCGTGTGTGTATCTGTGTGTCTCTGTGTGGGGCAGGTCTGGCAGTCTCTGTGGTGATTAAAGTGATGCAATGCCACCCTCTGCTGGCCTCCACACGCCACTGCACAGGCATTGGCAGAGGGTGAAAACCATTCATTCAGAGAGGGGGAGAGAGAGGGCAGCGGTTTACAGCACCATCCAAACTGATGTCTTATCCCTGGACTGATCTAAATGTCGTTTAAACGTTGTAACTGTCTCTGCTTTCACCACTTCCTCTGGAAGTTCATTCCACACACAAACCAGATTAAAATATTTACTTCTCATGACTTTTGTAAAACTTTTTCCTCGCAGTTAAAATATCCCTCAGTTTTGAATCCACAATTCTAGTGAAAAGACATCAGCCCTTTAGCTTATCTGTACCCTTCATTATTTTATAAACCTCTGCAAAGTTACCCCTTAATCTCATATTCTCCAGTGAAAAAAAGTCCCAGCCTATCCAGCCTCTCCTTATCGCTCACTCCCTCCATTCCCTGCAATATCCAGTTTAATCTCTTCTGAACCCTTTCCAGCTTAATAATATCAAGGTCAGTAATATCTGGGTGAATAGTCAAGGTATTTTCTAAGGGTACAGGGAGTCCAAAACGAGAGGACATAGGCTTAAGGTGAGAGGGGAAACATTTAAAAGTGACCTAAGGGGCAGCTGTTTCACCCAGAGGGCGGTGTGCCTATGGAATAAGCGGGCAGGATGACCAGGCTGGACACAGTATTCCAGAAGAGGTTCCACCAATATCCTGCACAACCACTACATGACGTCCCAATTCCGATACTCAAAGTTCTGACTATTGCAGACAAATGTGTTAAACACCTTCTTAACTGCACTATCGATATTAAATGCAAATTTTAAAGGACTATACCTGACGGCCTAGGTCTCTGTTCTACAACACTGCCAAAGACCCTACTTTTAATTGTATAGGTCCTGCTGTTGTTTGATTTACCAAATCCAATAACTCGCATTAATCCAAACTAAACTCCATCAGCTACCCCTCAGCCCAGTGTGTGATATTACTGCCACCTCCCCCTCCCCCTTCAATTTTAAAATTCCCTCCCCATCTCCAGGAAGCCTGGACACTCCGGCCTTGATTTTCACAAAGACCCTGAGCTTGGTTTGCCTTGTGTGGTTAGGGGAAGGAGGGACAGATTGCTGACACAGTCAGTGGGGAGGAGAGGCTGGACAGTAATCAGCGGCTTGGTTACATTTCATGGTTTTAGGAAGAGGGCAGTTGCACGTTAGAGGTGGGTAATAGTGATCGGTGTTTTGGGACCAGAAATTAAGCTCTTCCTTCGACTCTAGTGTTCAGTAATAAATATCCATTTGAGACCCTTCATTGTGCAGAGTGTGTCTGCAGGATTTCTTTCTCAAATCTTGCAGACTACAGACAATAGCGATTAAAGATGCTCATAGTTAATTTCGATAGCATAGCACGTACACTCAATATCCTACAGTTGAGACAAATATCTTGCATTTGTTTAACAATACAAAGTGTTTTGTGTAGTTCAGTAATGGGAACCTGATTATAATAAATCCACACCGAGCTGAAAGTGGGCACTAAAATATGACCCAAGTCTGGGTATGGTAGTGTAGTGGGTAGTGTCCCTGACTCTGAACCAGAACTCTGAATTTGATTCCAATTCCTGAACTTGTTTGGTAGTTTTCCGAGCTCTGGACTAGAAGGCCTGGATTCAAGTTCTGCCTGTTGCAGAGGTATGTCCCAGCATGTCAGAACAGGCTGATGAACAAACACACAGGAGAATACTCTTACAGCTTTATGGGTATTGCTGAGTGATGCAAGTGTCCCTACCTCTGGGCACAAAGGTCTAGGTGTAAAGCCCACAGAGGTTTCTCAGGATACATCTGAACAAACTGATTAAAATGGATTTAGAATTGTGACTTGATGGACAAGGAAGAGGTGTCAGTATTGAATTTCAGAATTTAGGCCCAGAATGACTGAAAGTACAGCCATTCGTGTTGATTGGAGTCACATTTCGCAGCAGTCAAGGTTTATAAAATCAGAACGGCCAGGGATAGGTGAATAGTCAGGGTTTTTCCCCAGGTTAGGGGCATCCAAAACCAGAGGGCCATTGGTTGAAAGTGAGAGGGGAAAGATTTTGAGGAGACCTAAAGGGCTCCTTTTCACGCAGAGGGTGGTGTGTGTATGGAATGAGCTGCCAGAGGAAGTGGTGCAAGATGGTGGAACTACAGCATGTAAAAGGCATCTGGATGCTGACAGACCTGCCGAGCTGTTCCAGCAATTGCTGTATTTCTTTAAAAAATGCATTCATTTTAACAAAGGTATTCTGAATATATTAAACATTTTATTTTTTAATGACGCAGGGCCATGTAAACATATTTAAAATCGAACGAGAACATTTTCTGTTAAGGGTATGGCTCTGCATATGACAGCAGCAATGATGCACCGACATGGAACAGGGAATGTGATGGAGACATAGTTGGACAATGCACAAGGAGACCTCACGTGACCCAGTTTGAGTCTGTGTGATTCAGCTCAGAGAGGGAGAAAATGTAACCTGCCTGAGAAGGAATGGCCGATTGCACTCTCTCTCCTTCATTGTTCCTCATCACTGCAATATGTGCGAGCTAAAAAAAACCTCTTCAGTCATCGTTACCATTCTTATAGAAATCCCTACAGTGTTGAAACAGGAATTCGGCCCAACAACTCAATACCAACCTTCCCAAACCATTCACCTATATATACGCCTGGCTAATGCTCCTAACCTAGAAATCCCTGAACACTACAGACAATTTAGCATGACCAATCCACCGAACCTACACAGTTTGTGGTAGGAAACTGGATCACCCATTAAAAGCTCACACAGAAAAGTGGAGAATGTGTAAACTCCACACAGACATTCACCCAAGGCTGGAATCGACCCCAAGTCCCTGGTGCTGTGAGGCAGCAGTGCTAACCACCGTTCTACCCTTTGGATGATCCCTAACCAGAATTCATTGGAATCTCCTCACTGCCTGAAGCAAAGGGAATTCAGCCAAATCCAACTCTTCCAGGATTAAATCCCATTGCTAGCAGCTGTGTGAGTACAATATCCTCTGAAGCAGAATAACGTTTTGGACAATCACTCAATTTTTCGTTTTGTCATGGGTTCCAATCATATCTGGACTGAAATATTAATTATATGTTTGCAATATCCAAACAGTTTGCTATTCATCTTTCCATCACTGTTTGAGTAACATTGCTCTGGATCATAAACGTGTTGTTTTAGCAGATTAAAGAAACTAGCCTGACTTGTTCCTAAAACTGACCCTGACCCAGTCTGAGATCAATATCATCGGCCATATCACCAACCTGGTTACATTTAACATTTGTTGTGAGCAGTGGAGGAGTGGGACTAGAAAAGGAAGCAGTGACCCCAAAAAGCCGGGGAACGAGAGACCGGTGAGCCTGATGTCAGTGGTGGGTAAGTTGTTGGAGGGGATTCTGAGGGATAGCATTTACATACATTTGGGAAGGAAAGGGCTGATCGGGGTACACAACGTGGCTTTCTGCATGGGAAATCATGTCTCATTAATTTGGCTGAGTTTTTTGAAGAGGTGACAAAGAAGATTGATGAAGGCAGTTTGGTAGACATTGTCTATATGGACTTCAGCAAGGTGTTCATTTAAAGAACAAAGACCAAAGAAAATTTACAGCCCAGGAACAGGCCCTTCGCCCCCAAAGCCTGAGCCGATCCAAGTGTACTGTCTAAATCAGTCGCCCAATTCCTAACCATCTGTATCCCTGTACTCCCCACCTACTCATGCATCTGTCCAGACGCATCTTAAATGAATCTACCGTGCCTGCCTCTACCACCTCTGCTGGCAAAGCGTTCCAAACGCTCACCACCCTCTGTGTGAAGTACTTACCACGTGTATCCCCCTTAAACATCCCACCTCTCACTTTGGAAGCATGACCTCTCGTTTTTGAACACTTCACCCTGGGAAAAAGCTTGTCTCTATCCACCCTGTCTATACCCTTCATGATTTTTCAAACCTCAATCAGGTCCCCCTCAATCTCCTTTTTTTCAGGTGAAAATAAACCTAACATACTCAGCCTGTCTTCATAGCGAGTATTTCATTTTGATTGGGAGACAGATTAGTAAGTTTCAGTCACATAAGATCCAGAAGAAGCTAGTCACAAATGGTTTGAAGGAAAAGGGACATTTTTCAGCCTGGAGGCTTGTGAGCAGCAGTGTGCTGTAAGAATCAGTACTGAGTTCACTGTATTTTATCATTTATGTATAGGATTTAGATGTGAATATTGGGGCAATAGTTAGTAAGTTTACAGATGACATCAGAAAGGTGGTGTAGTAGATTATCTCAGAGTATAACGAGACCGCAATTAGATGGGACAAAGGGGCAAAGAGTAACAGATGAGGTTTAATTTAGGGAAATATGAAGCTTTGCATTTTGGGAAGGCAAATCAGGGCAGACATTATATACGTCATGGTCAGGTCCTGGGGCGTGTTGTGAAACAAAGGGACATAGGGCTGCAGGTGCATTGTTCCTTGAAAGTGGAGTCGCAGGTAGACAGTGTGGTGCAGAACACATTTGGCACATTTGCCTTAATCAGTCAGAGCATTGAGTACAGGAGTTGTGGTGGTATGTTGTATCTGTACAGGATGTTGGTGAGGCCACTTTAAGAATACTGCATACAACTCGGTTTTCTGCAGAAATGACTTACACGATGTCCCAGGACCGGAGGTTTGAGCTTTAGGGAGTGGTTGGTTAGGTTGAGGTGTTTCCCCCTGGAGTGTCAGAGGCTGAGGGGTGACATTATAGAGGTTTATAAAACCATCAGAGGCATGGATATTCTGAACAGCCACGTTCTGCTCTCCAGGATAGGGGAGTCCAGAACAAGAGGGCATTGGTTGAAGGTGAGGGGGATTGACTTAGAAAGGACCTGAAAGTAAATGTTTCACACAGTGAGTGGTGTTTGAACAGAAAGTGCTGTCAGAGGAAGTAGTGAAGGTGGTAACAATCGCACATTTAAAAAGTATCAGAAAGAAGAGTGATATTGGCCAAATGCTGGCAAATGGGACGGTATCAGATTTGATATCTGATCGGAGTGAAAAGATCGGACTAACGGGTCTGTTTCAGTTCTGCATGACTCTCTGGTTCTATAAGAGGGATGATGAAAAATTCTGTAAGGTCCTTTCAAATCGGAATTCTCTTCTCTGGAAGTTTATCGTGCCTCTATGTTCACATTGATTGAAAGCTGCATTAGTTAAATATTTGACGGAGAAGTGAGTCACAGACAATGGGATACAGACAGGAAAGTGGGGCTGAGACCCCAACCTGATCAGCCACAATCTTACTGCCTGGTGGAGAAGACTCATAGATGAAGTGCTGAAGACGGTTACAATCGCACATTTAAAAAGTATCTGAAAGAGGAATGATATTTGCCAAATACTGGCAAATGGGACTAAATCAGATTTGATATCTGATCGGAGTGAACAGAATGGATTAATGGGTCTGTTTCCATTCTGTATGACTCTCTGATTCAATAAGAGGGATGACGAACAATTCTGAAAGGACCTTTCCAGTCGGAATTCTCTTCAGTGGAAGTTTATCGTTTTGCTATGTTCACATTGATCGAAAGCTGCGTCAGTTAAATATTTGACAGGGAAGTGAGTCACGGATAATGGGACACAGACAGGAAAGTGGGGCTGAGACCCCAACCTGATCAGCCACAATTTTACTGCCTGGTGGAGAAGGCTCAAAGTATCTAATGACCCACTCCTGCTACTCAGTCCCATGTTCCTGTGTTCCATTCAGCCCCTCAAACCTGTTAGACAGGAGCAGTTGGAGGCCACTTACTCCTATAACCTGTTGCACAGAAACAGAGGAGACCATTCAGTCCCTCAAGACTGTCACACCCGCTTTGAGGTGATTTGGGAAATGTAATTGGAAAATCCAGGCTGGGTATGAAAGAGGCCCCTCATCTCTCTTCACACATCTTCCCCTCTCTGCAACTTGTGCTCCATTTGTTGGTCATGTTGTAGACCCAGATTCACTGTGAATATAGCCCACATACCTCACCCAGAGATGGTTCAAAAAAATCATCTGGTCTCACTGACTGCAATATGCAATACCAGAACATTCATAAAAATAACACCCACTAACTTTCCAATAACAGAATATGAGAACATCAGAATGAGGGGCATGTCGTTCACTCCCCAAACCTGCCTTGCCCTTCACTAAGATCGTGGCTGATCTGATCCTGGCCTCAAATCCTCTTTCATACCCAATTCTTCATCGCCCTCAACTCTCTGACAGGTCAATATCCATCTATTTCCTCTTCAAATACTTTCAGTCATCTTGCTTCCCGAACACTCTTGAGAAGAGTAATCCTGACATTCAATCCCACCTGTTTGAAGAAAACACTTGCTGCTCGTATATCATGGTTTATTAATGTGAACAAAAGAGGCTGAGACAAGGGTTCAGGTAAAAATGACTGGCCCCGATATCAAGGCAATGGTTGACATCTGTTGACATCAAGGAACTGGACTTAATGGGAATCAGATCAAACTCTCCAGTGTTTGGAGTCAAACATGGCACAAAGGAAAATGTTCACCATCTCAGTCCTGGGTCACCTCTGTGCGAGATCCTCAGGGTAGCTTCCTCTTCACAAACATGTTCAGCTGCTTCATCAATGTCTCCCCACCCCCACCCTCCCCACCATGTGATCAGAAGTGGGGATGGTCACTGAAGATTCAACAATGTTCAGAAAGTTTAGTTCCCCCCTCAGCTCCTGAACTGGTCTGTGTCCATGTGCAGCAAGACCCAGACTCCATTGAGACTTGTGCTGTTAAAGTATCAGTAACATTCATATTACAGCACTGCCTGACACTGCGCATTTCCCCAGTAAAAATAGAGTTCATTCAGCACCTCACTCTGGTTTCACAGGAATATGAAGAAGCCATTCAGCCCATTGACACTATTGGAGAAGAACAGGGACAGCCCATTCAGTGCCTCCAGCCTATTACTCAGGAAGAGAAGGAGTCTAGTGTGATGGACCACACCAGAGCGCCTCGAAAATATTTGACGGCAATAGCCTAGACTCGAATGTTTTCTTATTTTAAAGGAAATGTAAAGTGTCTGTTCCAGATGCAATGTGACTGGTCAAACTACTCGGTGGGAAGCAAAACACCATCTACTTAAATACGAAAGAAGAAATAAAACCACAGAAAGAAGAATTTAGAATAACGTAATTCTATTGGATAGTTTAACAGAATAATAGATCTAGGAACTATTACTAATGAACTGTTCCAATATAGGGAAATCCCATAAACACAGCCCTTGGCAAAAAGGAATATTCAGACACAGAATGTCACAAATATTTCTCCAATCCAGGAATTAAAAAACAGCATCAAGAGAACTTTCAGAGAGGGTAGCAACCAGGAAACATTCACTGAAGTTTCCAACTCTGTGGCGACCCCAATAGTTTCTGATGTCACTGAGAAACCAAAACCCAGAGACCCTACTCTGTGAGAGCTGGCCACACTCATTCAGGCTGCATTAAAATAAACCTAAGGCCTCCCTCGCTGTTTACTCAAGTGGTCTTAACTACCCAGCTTGGTAATGATCGTTCAATCTCTCTCATAAAAGAAACCCCGACCAAATAACCTCTTAAAGTTGCAGTATTGTCATACTAGTCAGTACAATGAGCTGTCAAACAGGAACCAGGGGTAACCCAGTCAGGCCCTTGGCCCTGTCCAATTGGACGAGGAAGAAGCCAGTCAGTCCCTTGAGTCACTTACACAGGAACAGTAGGAGGCCATTCCCACCTCAATGCACTTAAACAGGGGCAGAATGAAGTAATTTATTCTGATTCCTGATGAATGTCTTATGCCCAATGCGTCGATTCACCTGCTTCAAGGATGCTGCCTGACCTGCTGTGCTTTTCCAGCAATCGACTCTCTACTCTGATCTCCAGCATCGGCAGTCCTCACTGTCTCTTAATTGATGCTCTAACATGATGCAGAAGCTGCACAGACAGACTGTTCCACGTTGTTCCTCGTGGCTCCGTGCTCATGATACACATGTGGGACTTTAACGTGGTTTTCTAGTGGTGATCAGGGAAGCCATATGTCTTGTGTGAAGTCTCAAGAAGGCATCTTTCATCTCTATGTAGGGCGGAAGCTGGTGGGAATGGCTACCTGTTTCAGACAGAAGGTATTGTGGCTGCTGTTGGGGATTGTGAATAACCTGACGTTCAGTACAGGGTTCACACACCGCCTGCACAATAACGTGGGAAGAGTTAGTAAAGGCATATAAACTATTAGGAAGGTCACGTTAGACTGATGAATGGATGCTCTCAGTTCAAATAATGGTCATCTTCTTCATGTTGATCTTGTCTAGTGCATGTCCTGTTCAGTGTAACCTGTATGCCTTACTCTGTCCAAGTCTATTTCCACCCTATGATCTGTCTGGCCATGCTTACTATGAGCTGCCTCCACTGCTCATAAATAAAGTGTTTCCCTGTAGTGAGGTACACGTGACAATAAATCAAACCAATCAATCCTGGGTAAAGTATGGAATTTCTCTCCCTGTCAATGTCTGTTTTGGAAATAAGAGATCGCTGCCACTCCTCGTGTTTCAGCATCACAATTTCTTCGTCTCTCACAGCTCTACAGATTAAACACTCAGCTTCTTTACTCTATCCTCATCTTACCATCACTGGTGTCTGTGGTAGGGAGATCATTCCTTACAAAGGAGATCAAATCAGTACAGAGTGCCCCTAATGCTCTCTAAGGAAGGCTCTACAACAGCAGGAAGATGGCTTTACTTATGTACTCGGATCATCTTACAATGAAGCACAGCATAACATTGTCTGCACCCATTACTTACACAGGGTTTGATTCAGAGCAGTCAGCATAGACTTGTGATTGGGAGATCAATTCCCAAATTTCTTAGAGTCCTCTGGTGAAGTGACCAAGAATGTTGAGGAGGGCAGTGCGGTAAATGTAGTCTCTATGGATTTCAGTAAGGCCTTTGATAAGGTTTCACATGGCAGGCTGCTCTGGAAGGTTCCATCACGTAGAATATTGGGGGAACTGGCCAATTGGATACACAGTTGGCTTGTTGATGGGAAGCAGAGGGTTCAGTGGAAGGATGCTTGTTAGACTGGAGGTTGGGTGCATAGTTTTTTGTTATCTATGATTTGGTTGAGAATATACAAGGCATGATTAGTAAGTTTGCAGATGACACTAAAGTAAGTGGCAGCATGATCAGTGAGGAAGTTTATCAGAAATTGCAGCAGGACCTTAATCAGGTGGGCAAGTGGGCTGAGAAATGGAAAATGGAATTTAATATAGATGTGTGAGGTCTTGCAGTTTGGAATCTCAAATCAAGGTGGGAGTTTCACGGTGAATGGGCGGGCCTTAAGGGGTGTAGTGGGCAGAGAGACCTTGGAATTCAGGTGCAAGGTTCCTTGAGAGTGGAGTACAGGTAGACAGGGCAGTGAAGAAGGCTTTTGGCACACTGGCCTTCGTCAGGCAGGACATTGAGTACAGAAGTTGGGAATTTATGTTGCAGTTACACAGGACTTTGGTAAGGCCGCACTTGGAGTATTCTGTTCAGTTTTGTCACCTTGTTATAGGGAGGATATCATGAAATTAGAAAGAGTGCAGAAGAAATTTACAAGGACGTTGCCAGAACCCAATGGTCTGAGTTATAGGGAAAGGTTGGACAAGTTAGGACCTTTTCTTTGGAGTGTAGGAGACTGAGGGGGACCTTATAGAGCTGTATAAGATCATGAGGGGTATGGATAGGGTGAATGCTCTCAGTCTATTCCAAAGTTTAGAGAATCAAGGACGAGAGGGGATCAGTTTAAGGTTAAAGGGAAAGGATTAAAATGGAACCTGAGGGACCACTTATTTACATAAATGGCTGGTACGTGGATGAGCTGCCAGAAGATGTGTCTAAGGGGGGTACATTAACAACATTTCAAAAGCATTTGGATAAATATGTGGATAGGAAAGGACTGGAAGGATATGGGACAACTGCAGGGAAATGGGGTAAGTGTGAATGAACATTTACAAGGTGGAGTCAAACCCCTCTGTTAATTAAACCCAAACACCCAGAAAAGCTCGCCTCACCTCGTAATCTGTTAAAATATGAGTGACACAGATCTCCTACATTCCACTATTTAAACAAAAATTAGCAAGTTAGTTTCTTAACTTTTACAGTGAACACTAAACAAAAACTATTCGCAAATACAAGCCCCTCTTTTCTTAGCTACTTACTATCTGACTCCAACTCTGTAAAAAATATGCTGTTCCAACAACCCACACAGGAAACGTTACAATCTCAAGACCACCCAGTCTCTATCTTCCCCGCTGTGTTCACTCTTTCAGCTGCTGATCTCCCTGGGTCATTTTTTTTAATGCAAGTAGGTTTACATGAACATGTGTCTTTGATAGAGAGTGTTTGAGATGGTCAGTTAGCACTCCTGTTCTACAGCAGTTAATTTGCTGTTGGATGGCAGCGGCTCCCCCTCTATTTCCAAAATGCTGGATTAATTTACATCCCATGATACAATAATTCTCATAATTTGATTGATTTCCAGGTCTACGAATAATAATATTCAAATTCCATTGGCTTCGGATATTCTGAGCATTATTTAAAGCCTTTGATTGCATTTGAATTGCTGTCAAAACAGCAACCAAAGCTCAGGCCTCCATTTCCCAGCTAATTGTTACATTTGGAACAGTCTGATCTTTAACTGGCATCTGTGGCTGTACTTTCGATTCAGCAAAACCCGTCCTATCTTAAAGTGAAAAGACATTGATTAGATTCCAGGCAGTAACACACCCTGGGCTGTCTGTTATTCTGTATTCTAACCTCCTTGAACCCCTCGATTAGATTACAGGCTGTAACTCACTCTGAGGTATCCGTTGATCTGTATATAAACAACCCTGAACCCCTCGATTACACTGCAGGCTGTAATTGAGTCCGGGGTATCTGTTATTCTGTATATAAACCACGCTGAACCCCTCGATTAGATTCCAGGCTGTAACTCACTTCGGGCTATCTGTTATTCTGTATATTAACCACCATGAACACCTCGATTCGATTCCAGGCTGTAACTTCCTGTCAGGGTTGAAAGGGAAGGCTGGTAGTTATTGGGAATGCTAGCTGACTAACGAAATTGAGGGTTTCGTTCAGAAAAAGAAGGGAGCATATGTTAGGTATAGACAGGATCGATCGAGTGAATCCTTAGAAGAGTAGAAAGGAAGTTGGAGTATACTTAAGAGGGAAATCAGGAGGGAAAAACGCAGACATGAGATAGCTTTGGAAAATAGAATTAAGGAGATTCCAAAGTGTTTTTACAAATATATTAAGGCCAAAGGGTAACTAGGGAGAGAATAGGGCCCCTCTAAGCTCAGTAAGCCGGCCTTTGTGTGGAGCCACAGAAAATGGGGGAGATATTAAATGAATATTTTGCATCAGTATTGACTGTGGAAAAGGATATGAAAGATAACGGCTGCAGGGAAATCGATGGTGACATCTTGCAAAATGTTGCAGATATACAGAGGGGGAAGTTCTGGATGTCTTGAAATGGTAAAAGGTGGATAAATCCCCAGGACCTGATCAGGTGTACCTGAGAACTCTGTGGAAAGCTAGAGAAGTGATTGCTGGGCCTCTTGCTGAGATATCTGTATCATCGATAGTCACAGGTGAGATGCTGGAAGACTGGATGTTGGCAAACGTGGTGCCACTGTTTAAGAAGGGTGGTAAAGACAAGCCAGGGAACTATAGACCGGTGAACCCGACCTCGGCGGTGGGAAAGTTGTTGGAGGGAATCCTAAGGGACAGGATGTAAATGAATTTGGAAAGGCAAGGACTGATGCGGGATAGTGAACATGGCTTTGTGCGTGGGAAAACATGTCTCACAAACTTGATTGAGTTTTTTGAAGAAGTAAAAAAGAAGATTGATGAGGGCAGAGCAGTGGATGTGATGCATATGGACTTCAGTAAGTCGTTTAACAAGGTTCCCCATGGGAGACTGATTAGCAAGGTTAGATGTCATGGAATACAGGGAGAAGTCGCCATTTAGATACAGAACTGGCTCAAAGGTAGAAGACAGAGGGTGGTGGTGGAGGGTTGTTTTTCAGACTGGAGGCCTGTGACCAGTGAAGTGCCACAAGGATCAGTGTTGGGCCCTCTACTTTTTGTCATTTATATAAATGATTTGGATGCGAGCATAAGAGGTACAGTTAGTAAGTTTGCAGATGACACCAAAATTGCAGGTGTAGTGGACATCGAAGAGGGTTACCTCAGATTACAACAGGATCTGGACCGGATGGGCCAATGGGCTGAGAAATGACAGATGGAGTTTAATTCAGATAAATGCGAGGTGCTGCATTTTGGGAAAGCAAATCTTAGCAGGACTTCTACATTTAATGGTGAGGTCCTAGGGTGTGTTGCTGAACAAAGAGACCTTGGAGTGCAGGTTCATAGCTCCTTGAAAGTGGAGTTGTAGGTAGATATGATAGTGAAGAAGCCGTTTTGTATGCTTTCCTTTATTGGTCAGAGTACCGATTACAGGAGTTGGGAGGTCATGTTGCGGCTATACAGGACATTGGTTAGGTCACTCTTGGAATATTGCGTGCAATTCTGGTCTCCTTCCTATCGGAAAGATGTTGTGAAACTTGAAAGGGTTCAGAAAAGATTTACAAGGATGTTGCCAGGGTTGGAGGATTGGAGCTACGGGGAGAGGCTGAACAGTCTGGGGCTGTTTTCCCTGGAGTGTCGGAGGCTGAGGGGTGAACTTATCGAGGTGTACCCTGGGGTAAGGGAGTCCAAAACTCGAGGGCATAGGTTTAGTTTGAGAGGGGAAAGATATGAAAGAGACCTAAGGGACAACTTTTTCACGCAGAAGGTGGTACGTGTATGGAGTGAGCTGCTAGAGGAAGTGGTGGAGGTTGATACAATTGCAACATTTAAGATGAATTTGGATGAGTATATGTATAAGAAGGGTTTGGAGGGACATGGGCCAGGTGCTGCCAGGTGGAACTAGATTGGGTTGGGATATCTGGTCGGCATTGACAGGTTGGACCGAAGGGTCTGTATCCATCCTGTACATCTCTATGATTCTATGACTCTATAACTCACTCCGGGCTACCTGTTATTCTGCATATAAACCACCCTGAAACCCTCGATTAGATTCCAGTTTGTAACTCACTCCTGGGTATCTGTTACTGTACATATAATCGTCGCGAATCCCCTTGATAAAATTCCAATCTGTAACTGAATTCCAATTTTAAGGGACTCTGTACATTAGCCAATTCAATCGTTTGATTAGATTTCAGTCTGTATCACACTCCTGGGTATCTGTTAGTCTGTATATTAACCATCCAGTCCAAACCCTGTTAAAATTGCCCATGGTATTCAGGGATGTATAGGTGAGTTGCATTAGTCAGGGTAAATGTGGGGAAATGGGTCTCGATGGGTTATTCTTCTGAGGGTCAGTGTGGTCTTGTTGGGCTGAAGGGCTTGTTTCCCCACGGTCGGGATTATATGAATCACCCGGAACCCTCTCGATTAGATTCCAACGTGTAACTCACTTCCATGTATGTGTGACTGGCATGTTTCAAAAACACCCCAAAACCTTCAATTCTGTTCCACTTTGATAAACACGAGGCGCTGCACTTTGAGAAAGCAAATTGAGCAGGATTTATACACTTAATGGTCAGGTCCGAGGGAGAGTTGTTGAACAAAGAGACTTTGAACTGCAGATTCGTAGCTCCGTGAGAGTAGAGTGGCAGGTGGATAAGATAATGAAGGCAGCGTTTGGTATGCTTTCCTTTATTGGTCAGAGTTTTGAGTATAGGCATTGAGAGGTCATGTTGCGGCTGGACTGGACATGGGTTAGGCCACTGTTAGAATATGGCATGCAATTCTGATTCCCTTCCTATCGGAAGGAGGTTGTGAAACTTGGAAGAGTTCAGAAAAGATTTACAAGGAGGATGTCAGGGTTAGAGGATTTGAGCGACAGGGAGAGGCTGAATAGGCTGGGGTTGTTTTCCCTGGAGCATCAGAGGCTGAGGGGTGACCTTATCAAGGTTTATAAAATCATGACGGGCATGCATAGGATAAATAGACAAAGTCTTTTCCTTGGAGTGGGGAGTAAAGAACTAAAGGGCATTGGTTTAGTGTGAGAGGTAATATGAAAGAGACCTAAGGGGCAACTTATTCACTCAGAGGGTGGTACAAGAATGGAATGAACTGTCAGAGGAAGTGGTGGGGGCTGGTCTAATTGCAACATTTAAAATGCAGCTCGGTGCATTTGATTGGGAAGGTTTGGAGGGAGATGGGCCAAGCGCTGGAAAAAGAGACGAGAGTAAGTAGAATATCTGGTCGGCATGGTCGGGTTGGACCAAAGGGTCTGTTTCCATGCTGTACATCTCTATGACTGTATGACTCCGTGATTTTGTGACTCATTCCTTGTTATCTGTTGTTCTGTATGTAACCCACCTTGAACCCCTCGATTAGATCCCAGTCTGTAACTCACTCCAGGGTATCTCTTCTGATGTGTGTAAACCCTAAACGCCCCAATTAGATTCCAGTCTGGAACTCACTCCTGGGGATCTGTTATTGGATCTGTGTAGTGATCCTTGTTGGATGTTAGGCCGAAGACAAGATAAACTAAATGGTCAAATGTTACATTGGGAGCAGGAACACATGAAGCTCCTGGTTCATTTCTGTCCTGTTACATATCTCCAAGTTTCAGATTGGGGCTGAATTTCTGTCACAATGGGGAAAGTCTCAAAAGCTGTTTACTGTCCTGCATGAATGCATCATCATAACATGAATTCCCTTGCAAGATAGGAAATGGAAACAGCTCCTGGAAGGTGTCTATATCTCTGTGTGTGTGATTCTGTGTGTCTGTGTATGTCTGTTTGTGTGTGATTCTGTGTGCGTGTTCAATGTTTTATATATTTTCAAACTGCATTGATGTTGCCAGTCTCTCTTGCTTTTCCTAATTTATACACACTCAATAGACAATAGACAAAGACAATAGGTGCAGGAGTAGGCCATTCAGCCCTTATAATCTGCACCGCCATTCAATATGATCATGGCTGATCATTCCTAATCAGTATCCTGTTCCAGCCTTATCTCCATAACCCTTGATTCCACTATCTTTGAGAGCTATCCAACTCTTTCTTAAATGAATCCAAAGACTGGGCTTCCACTGCCCTCTGGGTCAGAGCATTCTGCACCACTCTCTGGGTGAAGAAGTTTCTCCTCATCTCTGTCCTAAATGGTCTACCCCGTATTTTTAAGCTGTGTCCTCTAGTTCGGTACTCACCCATCAGCGGAAACATGTTTCCTGCTGCCAGAGTGTCCAATCCTTTCATAATCCTATACGTCTCAATCCGATCCCCTCTCAGTCTTCTAAACTCAAGGGGAAACAAGCCCAGTTGCTTCAGTCTTTCAGTGTAAGGTAATCCCACCATCCCAGGAATTGACCTCGTGAACCTACGCTGCACACCCTCAATAGCCAGAATGTCTTTCCTCAAATTTGGAGATCAGAACTGCACACAGTAGTCATGCAGTTTTGCTGATATAAAATGGTGGCTGTGGACAAATCTAAAATGTCTGCCTGACCGATTTGTGTCAGGAATATTTTCAGCAAGGGAGAGGGGGCAACGTGTCAAAAGTCATTTCCATTCATTGATGCCAGCAGAGATAGGAAATGGAGACAGCTCTTTGAAGGTGATTAAAATGCAAATCCCAGAACCTGTTTACAGTGAATGCGGAGAGACAATGTGACATTCCAGTAAGGTCTGCCTTACTTTCCAAGCTCCTAACATATGAGAGAGACATAATATACAAAACCTGAAAGAGCTCAGCCACTGAATTGTAGATTTGCAGCGTTGGATCAGAAACCTGCCTGGCTAGGTCTCATCCCAAATTGAAGGGTTTCTCAAATTCCACACTGACCTTCTGTGGGTTCAAATTGTGTGTTATCTATAAATAAAAGAAAATAATGGACCTGCAATTGAACAAAGCTTTTCTGGAACTTTGTGTCTCTGTTGGTTTAAGTATCTTTCAACAGGATTGAAGATAAATGAGACAGTGAGAGATAGGTAGCACGATAATCAGAATGGCAGTGCTGTATAAAAGGTATATTAATACTTTCAGTGAAAGGGGAAAACAGAGGAGGATAGTCCTCAAACAAGGAAAGTTGTGAGTCAGTAAAGTTGTGTAGTTTGTGACTGCATTATGTTTATGTGAGTCAAGATTTGAAACCACTTGACCAATAGTACACTTTGTGACTCACTCCCAGTTCCAAGTTATTTCACATAAAAAGGTGAACATATCCCTCGATTAGATTCCAGGCTGTAACTCACTCCGGGCTCTCTGTTATTCTGTATATAAACGACCCTGAACTCCTCGATTAGATTCCAGGCTGTAACTCACACCGGGCTATCTGTTATTCTGTATCTAAAACTCCCTGAACCCCTCGATTAGATTCCAGGCTGTACCTAACTCCAGGGTATCTGTTATTCTGTACATAAACCATCCTAAATCCCTCGATTAGTTTCCAATCTGTAACTCACTCCGGGCTATCTGTTATTCTGTATATAAACAACCCTGAACCCCTCGATTGGATTCCAGGCTGTAACTCACTGCGGGGTATCTATTATTCGTATATAAACCACCCTGAACCCCTTGATTAGATTCCAGATTGTAACTCACTCCGGGGTAACTGGTATTCTGTATATTAACCACCCGAACGCCTCGAATAGATTCCAGTCTGTAACACACTCCGGGCTATCTGTTATTTTGAAAAAACCCACCCTGAACCCATTGATTTGATTTCACTTCCTGACATGTTAAGCTCATGTTCCCAACACAATCTAATCTCAATAATGATTAATGTATCACTGGTCCTCCTATCTGCTGGCACTACCATCATGTTAACTTTCTGATGTTTCCGAACATGATCAGCTGTAGCAGTGAGTCGCAGGTAGACAGAGTGGTGCTGAACACATTTGGCACATTTGCCTAAATCAATCAGAGCATTGAGTATAGGAGTTGTGGTGGCATGTTGCATCTGTACAGGATGTTGGTGAGGCCACTTTAAGAATACTGCATACAACTCGGATTTCTGCAGAAATGTCTTACACGGATGTTCCAGGACTGGAGGTTTGAGCTATAGGGAGAGGCTGATTACGTTGAGGTGTTTCCCCCTGGAGTGTGAGAGGTTGAGTGGCAACATTATAGAGGTTTATAAAATCATCAGGGGCATGGATATTCTGAACAGCCATGTTCTGCTCCCAAGGATAGGGGAGTCCAGAACAAGACAGCATAGGTTGAAGGGGAGAGGGCGAATGATTTAGAAGGGAGCTGAAGGTAAATATTTCACACAGAGAGTGGTGTGCGTACAGAAAGTGCTGTCAGAGGAAGTGGTCAAGGCGGGTACAATCACAGGAGGGATATTGACCAAATGCTGGCAAATGGGACTAAATCAGATTTGATATCTGATCGGAGAGAACAGATTGGACTAACGGGTCTGTTTCCATTCTGCGTGACTCTCTGATTCTATAAGAGGGATGACGAATAATTCTGAAAGGACCTTTCAAGTCGGAATTCTTTTCAGTGGAAGGTTATCGTGTCTCTATGTTCACATTGAAAGCTGTGTTAGTTAACTATTTGACAAAGAAGTGAGTCATGCAGAATGGGACGCAGACAGGAAAGTGAGGCTGAGACCCCAACCTGATCAGCTACAATTTTAGTGCCTGGTGGAGAAGGCTCAAAGTATCTAATGACCGACTCCTGCTCCTCAGTCCCATGTTCCTGTGTTTCATTCAGCCCCTCAAATCTGCTAGACAGGAGCAGTTGGAGGCTACTTACTCCTGTAACCTGTTGCACAGAAACACAGGAGACCATTCATCCCCTCAGTACTGTCCCACACGGTTTGAAGTGAATTGGGAATTGGAAAACCCAGGCTGGGTACGAAAGAGGCCCCTCATCTCTCTTCACAGAGCTTCCCCTTTCTGCAACTTGTGCTTCATTTGTTGGTCATGTTGTACACCCAGATTCCGTGTGAATACAGCCCCCATACCTCACTCAGGGATGGCTCACAAAATCCTCTGGTCTCCCTGTCTGCAACATTCAATAACAGAACATTCATGAAAATAACACCCACTAACTTTCCAATAACAGAATGGGAGAACATCAGAAACAGGGGCATGTTGTTCACTCCCCAAGCCTGCCTTGCCCTTCTTTAAAATCATGACTGATCTGCTCTCGGTATCAAATCCTCTTTCATATCCAATTCTTCATAGCTCTCAACTCTCTGACAGGTCAATTTCCATCTACCTCCTCTTCAAATAAGTTCAGTCATCTAGCTCCCCGAACACTCTTGAGAAGAGAAATCCTGACATTCAATCCCACCTGTTTGAAGAAAACACTTGCTGCTCGTATATCATGGCCTATTGATGTGAACAAAAGAGGTTGAGACAAGGGTTCAGGTAAAAATGACTGGCCCTGATATCAAGGCAGTGGTTAACTTCTGTTGACATAAAGGACCTTAACAAAACGGGACTTAATGGGAATCAGAGTAACCTCTCCAGTGTTTGGGGTCAAACATGGCACAAAGGAAGATGGTCATCATCTCAGTCCTGGGTCACCTCTGTGCGAGATCCTCAGGGTAGCTTCCTCTTCACAAACAGCTTCAGCTGCTTCATCAATGTCTCCCCGCCCCCACCCTCCCCACCATAAAATCAGAAGTGGGGATGGTCGCAGAAGATTCCACAATGTTCAGGACATTTTGCCCCCCGTCAGCTCCTGAACTGGTCTTTGTACATGTGTAGCAGGATCCAGACTCCATTGAGACTCGTGCTGTTAAAGTGTCCATAACATTCATGTAACAGCACTGGCAGGTACTGCATATTGCCACAGTAAAACAAGAGTTCATTCAGCACCTCGCGCTGGATTCACAGGAATATGAGGAAGCCATTCAGCCCATTGACACTATTGGAGATGAACAGGGACAGCCCATTCAGTGCCCCCAGCCTATTACTCAGGAAGAGAAGGAGTCTAGTGTGATGGAGCTCACCAGAGCCCCTCGAAAATATTTGAAGGCCGTAGCGTAGATTCTAATGTTTTCGTATTTTAAAGGAAATGTAAAGTGTCTGTTCCAGATGCAATGTGACTGGTCAGACTACTCGGTGTGAAGAAAAACACTATCTACTTCAACACGAAAGAGAAAATGAAACCAAAGAAAGAGGAATTTAGAATACCGCAATTCTATTGGACAAGTTAACAGAATAATAGATCTAGGAACTATTACTAATGAACTGTTCGAATATAGGAAACTCCCATAAACACAGCCCTTGGCAAAAAGAAATATTCAGACACAGATTGTCACAAACATTTCTCCAATCCATGAATTCAAAACAGCATCAAGAGAAATTTCAGAGAGGGTAGCAACCAGGAAACATTCACTGAAGCTTCCAACTCTGTGGAGACCCCAATATTTTCTGATGTTACTGAGAAACCAAAACCCAGAGATCCTAATCTGTGAGAGCTGGCCACACCCATTCAGGCTGCATTAAAATAAACACAAGGCCTCACTAGCTGTTGCTCAAGTGGTCTTACCTAGCCAGCTTGGTAACAATCGTTCAATCTCACTTAAAATATTCCAGGACATAATAACTTCTTAAAGCTGCAGCACCATCACACTAGTCAGTACAATGAGCTGTTAAACAGGAACCAGAGTTAACCAGTCAGACCCTTGGCCCTGTCCAAACGGACGAGATTGAAGCCAATCACTTCCTTGAGTCACTTACACAGGAACAGCAGGAGGCCATTCCCACCTCAATGCACTTAGACGGGGGAAGAATGAGTTTTTTTTTACTGATTATTGATGAATGTCTTAAGCCCAAAATGTCGATTCTCCTGGTCCTCGGATGCTGCCTGACCCGCTGTGCTTTTCCAGCAATTGATGCTCTAATCTGATCTCCAGCATTAGCACTCTTAGGTGTCTCCTAATTGATGCTCTAACATGATGAACAAGTGGGGCAGAGGCTGCACAGACAGACTGTTCCACGTTGTTCCTCTTGGCTCTGTTGTTTATGATACACATGTGGGACTTTAACGTGGTTTTCTAGTGGTGAGCAGGGAAGCCATATGTCTTGTGTGAAGTCTCAAGAAGGCGTCTTCCATCTCCAAGAAGACAGCCTGGTGTTCTCTATGTAGGGTGGAAGCTGGTGGGAATGGCTACCTGTTTCAGATGGAAGGTATTGTGGCTGCTGTTGGGGATTGTGAACAACCTGATGTTCAATACAGGGTTCACACGCCGACTACACAATGACGTGGGGAGAGTTAATTAAAGCATATATACAATTAGGAAAGTCACGTTAGACTGATGAATGGACTCTCTAAGTTCAAATAATGCTTGTCTTGTTCATGTTGATCTTGTCTAGTGCATGTCCTGTTCAGTGTAACCTGTATGCCTTACTCTGTCCAAGTCTTTTTCCACCCTATGATCTGTCTGGCCATGCTTACTATGATCTTCCTCCACTGCACATAAACAAAGTGTTTCACTGTACTGAGGTACACGTGACAATAAATCAAACCAATCAATCCTGGGTAAAGTATGGAATTTCTCTCCCTGTCAATGTCTCTTTTGGAAATAAGTGATCACTGCCACTCCTCATGTTTCGGCATTACAATTTCTTCGTCTCTCACAGCTCTACAGAATAAACACTCAGCTTATTTCCTCTATCCTCATGTCACCATCACCGGTGTCTGTGGTAAGGAGGTCATTCCTTACAAAGGACATCAAATCTGTACAGAGTGTCCCAAATGCTCTCTCAGCAAGGCTCTACAACAGCAGGAAGATGGCTTTACTTATGTACTCGAATCATCTTACAATGAATGACAGCATAACATTGTCTGCACCCATTACTTACACAGGGTTTGATTCGGAGCAGTCAGCATAGACTTGTGAGTGGGAGATCATGCTTCCCAAATTTCTTAGAGTCCTTTGATGAAGTTACCAGGACTTTTGATGAGGGCAGAGTGATAGACGTAGTCTCTATGGATTTCAGTATGGCCTTTGATAAGGTTCCACATGGCAGGCTGCTCAGGAAGGTAACATCTCGGAGAATACTGGGGAACTGGCCAATTGGATAAACAGTTGGCTCGATGGTTGGAAGCAGAGGGTTGAGTGGAAGGATGTTTGTCAGACCGGAGGCTTAGTCCATTGCTGTTTGTTGTCTATGATTTGGTTGAGAATGTACAAGGTATGATTAGTAAGTTTGCAGATGACACTAAAGTAATTGGGAGCATGATCAGTGAGGAAGTTTATCAGAACTTGCAGCAGGAACTTAATCAGGTGGGAGATGGGCCGAGAAATGGCAAATGGAATTTAATGTCGGAGCGTGAGGTCTCGCATTTTGGAAACTCATATCAATGTAGGAGTTTCCTGGTGAATGGGAGGGTCTTAAGGGGTGCAGTGGGCAGAGGGACCTTGGTGTTCAGGTGCACAGTTCTCTGAGAGCGGAGTCACAGGTAGACAGGGCAGTGAAGAAGGCCTTTGGCACATTGGCCTTCATCAGGCAGGATATTGAGAATAGGAGTTGGGACATTATGTTGCAGTTACACAGGACTTTGGTAAGGCTGCACTTGGAGTATTGTGTTCAGTTTTGTCACCTTGTCATGGGGAGGATGTCATTAAATTAGAAACAGTGCAGAAAAAAATTATAAAGACGTTGCCAGGACCCAATGGTCTGAGTTATAGGGAGAGGTTGGACAAGGTAGGACCTTTTGTTTAGAGTGTAGGAGACTGAGGGAGTACTTTTAGAGCTGTATAAAATCACGATGGATAGGGTAAATGCTTTCAGTCTTTTTCCAATGTGTAGAGAATGAGGATTTGCGGGGATCAGTTTAAGGTTAATGGGGAAGGAATAAAAGGGAACCTGAGGGGCCACTTCTTTACACAGAGGGCTGGTACGTGGATGTGTTGCCAGCAGATGTGGTTGAGGGGGGTACATTAACAACATTTCAAAAACATTTGGATAAATATGTGGATACGAAAGGACTGGAAGCATATGACCCAACTGCAGGGAATTGGGGTTCGCGTGGATGGACATTTACAAGGTGGACTCGAACCCCCTCTGTTAATTAAACCCAAACACCCAGAAAAGCTCGCCTCACCTTGTAATCTGTTAAAATATGAGCGACACAGATCTCCTACATTCCACTGCTGAAACAAAGATTATCAAGTTAGTTTCTTAACTTAAATAGTGAACACTAAACAGCAGCTGTTCACAAATACAAGCCCCTCTTTTCTTAGCTACTTACTATCTGACTACAACTCTGTAAAAATATGCTGTTCCAACAACCCACATATGAAACATTAAAATCGCAAGACCATACAGTCTCTATCTTCCCCGCTGTGTTCACTCTTTCAGCTGCTGATCTCCCTGGGTCATTTTCTTTATTGCAAGTTGGTTTACATGAACATGTGTCTTTGATAGAGAGTGTTTGAGATGGTCAGTTAGCACTCCTGCTCTACAGCACTTACTCTGCTGTTGGATGGCAGCGGCTCTCCCTCTATTTTCAAAATGCTGGGTTTATATATTCCCCATGATAAAATAACTCTCATAATTTGATTGCTGTCCAGGTCTCCAAACAATAATATTAAAATTGTGTTGGTTTTGGTATCCTGAGCGTTATTTAAACTCTTTGGTTGGATTTGAATCGCTGTCAAAACAGCAACCAAAACTCAGGTATCCACTTCTCAGCTAATGGTGACATGTGGAACAGTGTGACCTTTCGCTAGCATCTGTGGCTTTAATTTCTATTCAACAAAACCCGATCTGTCTGAAAGTGCCCATACATGTTTTTGGCTTCATAACATCTTCCTGCTTCAGAAAATAAAATGAACCAGCAGAATGAAAAGATGGCATCATTCCTTTTCCTCTAATTCTTAATCCCAATTATATGAAATACAAAAGTATTAATCTCAGTTATATCATTCATATTAATTCTGCACACCAATACAACACTGGAATAAGTCAAATCTTATCTACACTGCTTTCCTTTAACTCCGCGAAAACCCATCTGCTATCACATTGTAGGAGCCACAGCATGTACATTTTGTGAGTTTAAAGTCGGTAAGGCAAGACTCCAATTAAATAGTCTCATATTCTGGTCTTTAAATATTCCAAAAAATACGAGAGATTTGTCGTTGTCCACAACCATCTCCGACAATTTGTTTGTCATATACACATTAAAATATTGTCAGGCCAGTGTGAAACTTAATCATTCTTGTTCAATAATGGAGATTTTGTATATTTTTTCTGGTGGATATTGAGTTTTTTCAACAAGTAGCCAATTAGCCATTCAATTCCATTATCTTCTTTCTGTATCAATACATCTCCGACCTCGATATCCCGAGCATCAAACACAATTTTCAATGGGTTTTAAAATATTTGGTGTAGCTAAAACTGATGTGGTGATTAATCCTGCTTTAAAATTCTCAAATACCTCCTGGCATTGTTCTATCCACCACAATTCTATGTTCTTCTTTAATAAATTCATCAGTGGTGCCAATACGCTGCTGAAGTTTGGGACAAACCTCCGATAGAATCCACTCAGTTCCAAAAATCGAAGTACCTCTTTCTTCGAGGATGGTCGTGGAAATTCCTCAAAGCCCTTTGTCTTTGTGTTCCATGGGGTCAACCTTCCATGTCCAATGTAATGTCCCAAGAACGTCACCTCTGCCTTCGCGAATTCTGTTTTTTTTAAGTTTATTACCAAGTTGCTTCTTGTAATTGTTCAACATTCTCTGCCAACTGTAACATGTGAGCTTTCAATCACTTGCTAAAGATCACGACATCATACAGATAAGCTGCACAATTTGTTCATATGGCCACAACTCTGTTTCTGAGTCTTAAATGTGGCTGGCGCATTATTCATCCATATGAAATACTCAATTAAGTTTTTTGTCATCTCTGGTATCTTTACTAGATAGTTTAACTGACTCCACGTTTTTTAAAATTTGAAACGGGCCACTAAACCTGGATTTGAAGAGATTTCCTACCACTGGTGGCAATACTAATACGTCATCCCCACGGGAAATCTTTAAAGTTTCAGAGTTTTTATCTGCCACCTGCTTCACTCTTATCTGTGCTCTTCAGATACTGTTTAGCAAACTCACCGACTCCATCTACTCTCCTTTACCTCGTACACATAACCCAGGTGTGAGATTTCCGACTTCGGTCCTGTCAATTTATATTTAATTAATTTCAATGGTCCTCTCACTTCATGTACGAATAATATCTCAAAGGAAGTAAAGTGAGTAGATTTATTTGGGGCATCGCCAATGGCAAACAATTTAATGGGGCACCTTTATCCCAATCATTTGGCCAACCCTGACTGTACGCTGTTAATATGGTCTTCAGCGTCTGATGCTAACTTTCCAAGGCTCCCTGGGATTCAGCATGGGACGCCTTTGATTTGAAGTGCTCTATGCCTAAGCTATCCATGACTTCCTTAAACAGCTGAGCGGTAAAATGAGACCCTTGGTCTGACTGAATCTCTCTGGGCAGCCCACAGTGAGTAAAGAAAGCTACCAACTCCTCCACCTCCCTTTTTGCCTTAACACACCAATAATGGAATTGCCTCTGGAAATCTGGTAGACACATCCATTATGGTCAGCCAATATTGGTTTCCACTTTTACTTTAGAAAGGGGAGCTACACAATTAATCATTACCCACGTGCAAGGTTCTTCGAATGCAGGAATTGGCAAGAAAGGTGCTAGTTTTATTCCTGTCTGTTATTTACCCACCATTTGGTATGTATGTCACATCCAACAAAAATTAACAGCGTCCTTGTGCATTCCAGGCCAGTGGAAATGTTTCTGTACCTTAGCCTGAGTCTTCTATACAACTAAGTGACCACCTGTAGTTAGTTTATGAGCTACCCATAACACTGTACGTTACTGTTTACACAATTTGGTGCACTTCGGCCCATTTCCTTTCTGCACTAACCTATCGGGGTCTCCATTTTAATTTTATGATTCTATCTTTAAGTTAATAACGTTCAACAATATTTTCTGATTCCTTCTCTGTGTGTGTGCATGTGTATGTGTGTGTGAATGTGTGTGTATATATCTGTTGTAAGTCCATTCGCCTTTCAGGACTAAACCCCTCTGCCTGATCCTCTGCCTGTTCAGGTTTTTCCTGCACCGTTACATCAAACAGGGGGTCAGTTCACTGAGCATCAATTCATTTGTCTTTTTCGTCCGTCTTTCCTTCCTGCTATAATTTATGACAGTGTGATCTTGTTACTACACAGTCTGGAAAAGTTCCTGGGTAATTTTCTATTAAATCACCAATTCCCTCGTCTTCCTTTGGCTTCTACACCACAAGGGGTGCCTATCCCACCTCGCCTCCTGCTAAATCGTTCCCAAGAACAAACTGTATTCCTGGAACTGATACTCTGTTACTCACTGTCACTGTTACTTCCCTAATCTTGATTTGGCATTCCATCCTGATGTTACACAAGGGAATGCTTAATTTCTGTCCCCATTCCACAAATTGCCACGCTCTTGATTAACATGCCAGAAAGAGTGAAAAAAACTTTCATCTCTTTCTATTAGAGGGTAAGCGAAAGTGAGGGCTGCAGATGCTGGAGATGAGAGTTGAAAAATGTGGGGCTGGAAAAGCACAGCACGTCGGCAGCATCCGAGGGGCAGGAGCGTTAACGTTTCAGGCATAAATGCTTCATCAGGAAAGTGGGAGGCAAGGGAGGGGGAAGGAGGTTGAAAAATAAATGGGAGGGTGGGGGTGGAGTTGGGTGGAAGGGAGCTTGGAAGGCGATAGGTAGATGCAAGTGAGGTGTGATGGTGATAGGTCGGAGAGGAGGGTGATAGGACTCCTATCGGTGGTAGGACAGCTGGAACCCTCAAACCGTATAGCATCAACGTTGACTTCACCAAATTCCAAATCTCCCCTCCACCAACCTCTCCCAGATCCAACCGTTTAATCTAGCACTGCTCTCTTGGACTGCCCTAACTAGCCATCTTCCTTTCCACCGATCAACTCCACCCTACCCTCCGACATATCACTATCACTCCCACCTATATCTTCTTATTGCCTTCCCAATGACCCTCCCACCAGCTCAGCTACTCCCCTCGCATTTATCTTTCAGCCCCCTTGTCCCCCCACCATGTTCCTGACGATGTGTTTCTGACTGATATTCGATTGTCCTGGTGCCTGATCTGTTGTGCTTTCTGGCGCCTAACTTCTCAACTATTAGAGACTGAGCAGATCCCATATCTCACAAAATTATAACTTCTTGTTCTTCTCCCCCTGTTCTTTCTGAGTAAAGTTTATCTACAGAGGTGAATTCTTTAGAGAGATCAGGCACTGCCTCCATACCCAGCCCCTGCCTCGGCTGTGCAATTTCCTGCAGCTCCTCGGCTCCACTTGGGGTCTCCTTTACCAGTTTCACTAGTGCCACTGGGCTTAGCCTCTTCTACTGCATCTTTCCCCAAAGTGTCTTCCTTTAACGACCAGCACGGCGTGTCCCAGCTTACTGCAGTGAAAACGATTTTTTCCCTGTGCCCTTCTTAAACCACCAGCACTGTAATTTTATGTGTTCCACTCCCTTATCGTGAGAGCACCTGAGGCCTTTCACCACCTTTCAACCCCCTTGGGCTTCTTTCTTCACCTGTGGTAAAATATTGTGAACTACTGTTCGCTTTGCAATATGTGATCGTCCCTTCTCCCAATTCCTATCCGTCACAGGGTGAAATTCCTGCCAGAAGCTAAATTTCATTACATGCCACAATGCATATTTATCTGCCATTTCTGCCGCGCTTCTCACTTCTTGAACTTTCTATTCATTCACATTAATTCTTACTATCTCTGGAAGTAAGTCTTTTAACTTGTCCAGCAGATTAATCTCCCTTCAAGCCTCACAGGTCTTATCCATTTTTAAGGCCAGCACCCACCTGTCAAAATGACTGTGGTTAATTCTTTCAAACACAATATAAGTCTGACCTGGTTCTGTCTCTATTTTTCTGAACTTCTGTCTATATGCTTCCAGTACCAATTCATAACCAATCAAAATAACCAATTTAACATCTTGATAATCTCTTGATCCCTCATCTGACAGCGCTGCACATACCTCACCAGCTGGGCCCACCAACTTAGTCTGAACTAGCATTACCCACAAGTTCACTGGACACGTCATCTGCCTAGCCATTTTTTCCAATGAAATAAAAAAGGGTTTGACAATTTTCTCACCGAAATATGGCAAGTTACTAACCTAGTTGTATACATCCCTACGTTCTCCCTTCATCGCCATCCTGTTAATTTGAACTTCTTGTCTAATTCCTAACTTCTGAATTTCAAATCCCCTCTCTCTTTCTTTTTCCTCTCTTTCTCTTCTGTCTCTCTCTCTGTTTCCGTCCCTTTATTTATCTTCTATCTCCAGTTGCCACATTTGCAATTTATGTTTTTATAACTCTTTTGAAGTTGCCTATTTCTCTGATACATCAAATTGCTTAACCAACTCCATTACAATTTCAGCTTCCCTTTTCTCCCTGTTTAAACCCAATTCCAACCTATTTGCTAATTCTAAAAAATGTCCTCCTTCTGTCTTTCTAAACTTGCTTGGAAAATGTGGGAACCTCTTTAGTAATGTTAAAAGGTATTTCCCTCACTTTTCATTTAACCAACCACAAGTAACAAAATTAAACGAATTTTCCCACTGGTTTAATTTGAAGATCAAAGTCACTAATTGCAATGAGTTGGAATTTGCTGGGACCTGTTGTATCTCAAATCTGTTCAGATCGGTCCAAGTGCCACACGGCAAGGCCCCAAACTGTTATGACATCAATGTCGAATCCCTCTGTTAATTAAAACCACACACCTAGAAAAGCTCACCTCACATCATAATCTGTCAGAACGTGAGCGACAGAGAACTCCTAAATTCCACTAATAAACAAAAAATAACAATTCATATGTGTGCAAGTTAGCTCACTGAGATTGAAGGTTTTTTTTCAGAAGTTTCGTCATCATGACGAGGTGACATCATCAGTGAGAGTATCTGCTGAAGTGCTGGTGGTATGTCCCGTCTCTCTATTTATAGGTCTTGGTTTCTTAAAGTGGGTGATGTCATTTCCGGTTATTTTAACAAGAGAATGTAGACAGGATCTAAATTGATCCGTTTATTGATGGACTTCTGGTTAGAATACCATTCCTCTAAGAAGGTCCTTGCGTGTCTTAGTATGTGTGTGTGCTTTGTCCCAGTCAAAGTGGTGCCCTTCTTTGTCTGTATGTATGGAACATAGTGATAGTGGGTCATGTCTTTTGGTGGCCGGTTGGTGTTCATGTATCTGCGTAACACAACAACAGGACAGTTTCAATGGTGGAAAAATGATTTTATATACACTGTTTAATAAATGTGTGTGTGCAGATAAGTTGCATTTTTCATATGTGCACAACACATTGTAAGTGAACAACAGAGACACAGTTAACGAAAAATGATGCATATAACGTATAAAATTGATAAAACATTAAAACATGATTTGATCCTCTCAACATTCCCTCCTTTTCTGGAATTCCCTACTCTACTCTCTCATTCTTACCAGGATATGTGCTCCAAATTCTTGATTCTGGTGTCGCAACTTATTTCAGTTAACCCCCTTTCTACCGGGACTTCAATATGTTGGCCTGGTGGGTTCTTTCCAAAGCTAGTGTCTGTCATATTATTGGAGATAAATATTCTGGCATCAGACTCAGCATTTGAAAATATTACTCTGTTGTACATGCACTGTACCAAGGACCACAGCACACAGGCATTGCCAAAACATTGGGGGATGTTCATCTACTTCTTTCGATAATGTAGTTTTCTCATTTTCCAAGTCTCCAGATCTCTATCCTCTCTCTCGTTCTCCCTTTGTATCTAGTTAAGAAATCCACCAATTATTCTTCGTGTCCCATCTCCCAAAACTCCTTCTTTCGGTTTATATCTAATGCTGTCTTCAAGATGTAATGTGGTTGTAATTAAGCAATGTAACTACAAAGACATGCAGGAGGAGCTGGCCAGAGTTAATTGGAAGGGGAGCTGAACAGTAAAGACCATGGAGCAGCAATGGGAGGAGGTTCTGGGGATAAATTCGGGAAGATAAAACCAGAAATGCAACTCCAAGAACTTGAAACATACTCATGGGAGGACAAGGCAGCCATGAGTGATAAGGCATCAAACCAAAAGAGAAAATATACAATGTGGTGAAGATGAATGGGAATCCAGAGAATTCATTGGCTCTGAAACTACATAACGCTGGCATCACTGACACTACAGAGCTCTTAATCATGGTCAGGGAGAGAAACAGAGGAAACACATTCACTTTAAACACAGAAGATGGTATTTCTCAAGGAAAAATATTGAGGTGAATTAAACATTTGAATTAAGATTAGTTAAATGCTTTTGTGGAATGTGTCAGATTGGAAGCAAGACCCGGGAGACAGACCTTCAGCAGGATGAGAGTTTGAAAATTGAAGTATTTCCACATCAGAAACCAGGTTAGGTCACTGAGTGCATGGCTGATGGGGGAATGAGTCTCAGTGAGAATTGGGGAACAGACAGCAGAATTGCATTGCAGATATTGCAGCTCGAAACTGCGTATTCACGTAATGCTGTAGACCACAGAAGCAGGAGAAGCAGACCTGCATTCAACCACAACCTGTAACTTTTTGCCAGGGTAACACCTCAGTCGGTCATTGCCATCACCACCATCATGGCTCAGTGACGAGTGTGGGTGAACATGTCAGAGTCAGAATCACATGAACTTTAACCTGATGCTGACTCATTAAAGCTACCAGACTTAACCAAAAGATCTGTTCGAAGCAAACTACTCCGAGGTCTGAAAGGATGAAACCGGACAGAACACCTGGCCTCAGCATCAATGTCGGAAAAGGGAATGGGAACACAGTCCTGTCGACCCTGCAGAAACCTCCTTCCAAACATCTGAGAACTTGTGACAGCATTTACAGAGCTTTCCCACAGACTGCACAGAAACATCGGGAATGGAAAACACATTGAGCCTCCCCATTCTAGTTCATGGAAAAAATCTCCTCAATGCACTTACCCCACACGATATACATATCCGCTAATGTGAGTAACCTTGGGAAGCTATAAAATCGGTGGTGCAGTTGTACATTTTGTCCATCGAGTTTGCTACCAATTCAATATAGTGATGGTTGGCCCTTCATTTCCACATTGTACTCCTGCTCTCCCACCATCCCTTTACTGTCTCTAAATCCTTATTTATAATCAGTGTCTCGGTTTCCAGGTGCGAGCGAATTCCCCAGGTTCCCCAATCAGTGAGAGCAGACATTTATTATCATCTCAATGCAGAGTGACTGCCTGTACCTAATACTGTGGCCCCTTGTTTGAGAAGTCCCAGCCAGGGGAATTATCATCCCTGCTTCTAATCTGTCTCACCCTGTCAGAGTTTTATATATCTCACTGAGATCTCCACTCATTTTCCTGAACCCCATGGAATACTGGCCCAGTGACCCCAAACTCTGCTCCCACAACAAGCCCGTCATCCCAGAGATCAGTCTGGTCATCCTTCACTGCTCTTCATCAATGTCAGGTTTGTCCTTTATTAGGTAAGGAGACCAAAACTCCCCACAATACTGCACAATGTCCAAAATGATATCTCACCAAGGCCCTGTACAGCTGCAGTAAGACACCTTTTCTCCTGGACTCACATCCCCCTGAAGTGAAGGTCCACACACCATTTATCTTCCTCACTGCTTTCTGTTTCTGCAATATTACTTTCAGCGACTAGTGTACAAGGAGATGAAGATCCTTTTCAGTGTTACAGCTCCCCACTTGTTGGGTCTGTATACACTGGGCAGCGTGCCAATGCCATGCCCAGTATTGACTTCTGGTTACAGAACTCACTGCGCTGCAGGGGCCTCAGAGGTTTATGCAGAAGGAAACAACAAACAGGAGCATACGTCCCTTTGTAGATCAACATGTTTCAACAAATCCCTTTCAAATGGTAGGCTGCCAATTTATCGTTTCCACCAAAGGGCACACCGTCACCTCTATCCACATTGTTCTCCATCTGTCACGTATTTACCCATTCACTCCACTTGTCTTAGTCTTCTCGGTGCTTTTTTACATGCTCCTCACCCACTCACAATCCCACATCCGTTAGTGCTGTCAGCAGGCTGGGATATATTGTATCTGATTCCAGTAACCAAATGTTTAAAGGGCATTGTGAACAGCTGGGGCCCAAGCACTGATCACTGCGACACCTCAGCAACCGTCCTCTGTTAATTTCTATTTATTTATTTCGTGAATATCGGAGTCACTGGCTGGGCCAGCATTTATTGCCCGTCCCTAGTTGCCCTTGAGAAGGTGGTGGTGAGCTGCCTTGTTGAACGCTACAGTCTACCTGCTGTGGTTGACCTCCAATGCCATTAGGGAGGGAATCCCAGGATTCTGACCCAGTGACTGTGAAGGAGCGCTGATATATTTCCAAGTCAGGATGGTGAATGGCTTGGAGGGAACCTGAAGATGATGGTATTCCCATACATCTGCAGCCCTTGTCCTTCAAGATAGACATGGTCGTGAGTTGGGAAGGTGGTCTCTGAGGATCTTTGGTGAATCATTTCATTGCAGCATGTAGATAGTAAAACACTGCTGCTGCTGCTGAGCTTTGATGGTGGAGCATTGTGGATGAAGGGACAGTCAAACTGGCTGCTTTGTTCTGGGTGGGGTAAAGCTTCTTGAGTGTTGTTGGGGCTGCACTCATCCAGACAAACTGGGAGTCTCCTATTACACTTCTGACTTATGCATTGTAGATAATGGAAAGACGTTTGGCAGTCAGCCAAGGGGCAGGTTAGATTGTATTTTAGTGGTGATGGTCACGGTCTGGCATTTGTGTGGCCTGAATATTACTTGCCACTTGCCTGCCTGGATACTCTCCAGATCTTGTCGCGTTTGAACATGAACTGCTTCAGTATCTGAGGAGCCACAAATGTTGCAGAACATTGTACAATTATTTGTGAACATCCCCACTTCTGACCTTAAAATGGAAGGAAGGTCATTGATGAAGCGGCCCTGAAGAAGTTTTTGGTCACTGCTCGAGGGACTCCTACAGATTTGGAGCTGAGTTGACTGACCTCCATCAACCATGGCCATCTTCCTGCGTGTCAGGTATGATTCTAACTAGCAGGGTGTTTGCCCCTGATATCCATTGATTCCAGTGTTGCTAAGGCCCCTTGATACCACACTTGGGCGAAGGCAGCCTTGATTTAAAGGGCTTTAACTCTCACCCCACCTCTGGAACTCAGCTCTTTTGTCCATGTTTGAACCACGGTAATGAGGTCAGGAGCTGAGTGGCCCTGGTGGAGCCCAAACTGGGCGTCATTGACCAGGGTATTGCTGAGCACGTGCTGCTTAAAAGCACTGAGACCTTCCACCACTTTACTGATGATCGAGAGTAGACTGATGGGGTGGTATTTGGCCGGATTGGATTTGTTCTCCGTTTTATATACAGGAGGTAATTGGGGTAATTTTCCACATAATCAGGAAAATCCATTGTTGTAACTGTATTGAAACAGTTTGGCTAGGGGAGTGGCAAGTTATGGAGCACAGTTTTTCAGTACTATTGCCAGAATGTTGTCAGGTTATGGACCCTATGGAGTATCCAGTATCTCCAACCGTTTCTGGATATCCCGTGGACTGAACCAAATTGGTTGTTGACTGGTAACTGAATTGCTGAGGACCACTGGAGGAGGCTGAAATGGATCATCCACTCAGCATTTCTGACTGAAGATTGTTGCGAATGCATCAGCCTTATCTTATACACTGAAGTGCTGGGCTCTTCCATCATGGAGGAAGGGGTTATTTGTGGAAGCTCTTCCTCCAGTGAATTGTTTTATTGTCCCCAACGTTTCTCGACAAGATGTGGAAGGACTGCAGAACTTAGATCTGGACCGTTGCTTGTGGGATCACTTAGCTCTGTCTATCACTTACTGTTTATGCTGTTTGGCGCACAAGTAGTCCTGATTGGTAGTTTCACCAGGCTAACACCTCATTATCAGGTATGCCTGGTGCTGCTCCTGCCATCCTGCACACTCCACTGAACCAAAGTTGATCCTCTGGATTGATGGCAATTGTTGTGAGGGGGATATGCCAGGCCATGAGGTTATGCGGGAGTACAATTCCACTGCTATTGATGACCCACAACAGCTTATGAACATCCAGATTTGAGCTGCTAGATCTGTTCGAAGTCTGCTCTATTAAGCACCGTATTAGTACCACCCAAAATGGTGGAGGTTATTCTCAATATGCAGGTGTGACTTTGTCTCCACAATGACTATGCGGTGGTCACTCTTACCGATACTGTCATGGACAGATACTTCTGCAACTGGCAGATTAGTAAGGCTATGGTCAAGTATGTATTTTCTTGTTGGTTCCTTCATCACCTGACGCCAGTTATATCCTTTAGGACCCGGCCAGCTCGATCAGTAATGCTGTAGCTCAGATACTCTTGGAGGTGGACATTCAAATCCCCCATCCAGAGTACATCTTGCGTATGTGCTACCCTCAGTGCTTCCTCCATGTGTTGGTCAGCATGGAGGAGTACTGATTCATCAGCTGAGAGAGGCTGGTACATGGTAATCAGCAGGAGGTTTCCTTTCCCATGTGTAAACTCATGCCATGAGACTTCATGGGATACGGAATCAAGAGGAATTCCCTTCCAACCGTATCCCAATGTGCCGCCACTTCTGCTGTGTCCATCCTGCTGATGAGACAGGAGATATCTGGGGAAGGTGATGGGGAATCTGGGACATAGGTTGAAATGGATCATCCACTCAGCATTTCTGACTGAAGATTATTGCGAATGAATCAGCCTTATCTTATACACTGAAGTGCTGGGCTGTTCCATCATGGAGGAAGGGGTTATTTGTGGAATCTCTTCCTCCAGTGAATTGTTTAATTGTCCTCAAAGTTTCTTGACTAGATGTGGAAGGACTTATACCTTATGGAATCATACCTTACAGACAATGTCAGGCTGTTGCTTGACGAGTCTGTTTATTTCTATTCACTGTTTCCTGCCAGCTGTCCCATTCTAGAAACATAGCCATATATTTGGCCCAATCCACTCAGATTTGATTTTGCAAACTGGACTTGGAGCTTTACCGAAACGTTTCTCAAAATCCACGTGTTTAACATCCATTGCTTCTCTTTCATTTGTCTCCCAGTCTGTTTCTCAAACATAATTCCCATTTCATAAATCTATGTTAGTGTTGTCCATGACCATTACTTGCACCCCCAATAATTTCTCCTGAACCATTTACTTACTATGTTCTATGATGCACGTACTCTACCACTTTCCCACACCAGACTTGGTTTTCCTTGCATTGTTTGAGATTTCTGTGAAGACAGAACTGAAGTAGTGGCTTCATAGTTTTTCAATTTCCCTGTTCCCCATTCTCAATTGTTTGGTTTCAGACTGTAAGGAAACTGCACTTGTTTTCTCATATTTTTCGCACTGACATGATTTATCAAGTTATTACAGTTCACTCTTATAACCCTTGCGAATATAGTCTTCAGAAGTTCATCAATTCCTGCCTTAAACTGCTCAATAATTGACCTTCCACACCATACACTCACAGGGGCATAGCCTCTGTGCCAACAGATGTACAGCACGATCTATATTAGTCCCACTTTCCTACACCAGGCCCATAGCCTGGAATGTTATGATACTTCCAAGAGCTCGACCAAGTACTTTTTAATGATTGTGAGGTTACCTGTGATAATTCCCCTCTCAAGAAGTAATACCAGAACACAACACCCTCCTCAAAATGTTAGAGTGCAACAGTAAGATTCCATCATCTCCCAATCCTCTAAAGCATCAATAGGAAGAGGTCATTCTGGCCTTGGAGATGACAACATCGGAACACCAGAAAGACTTCAGCCCATCGAGTTTGTACACCAGCAGGATGATGACTCCATTCAGCCAGACATGACTCTTACACAGCAATTGGAGCACATCTCTTAAAAACGTGTGCCCATTAAATAGGAATTCAAAGAAAACGCAAAGAGTTTCGAAAGGGAAGAACTTATAATAATGGTATACATTAGAGACTAAAGTGTAACAATAAATTATTGTAATTTAAGGCAAATTGTTAGAGTCCATTGTTCAGGGCATTTGCAAACTCAAACCACAATTCGTCAGAGTCAACATGGTTTTTCAAAGGCTAAATCATGTTTGAATTGTTAGCTTGAGTTCTTTGAAGATGTTGCAAACAATATGGATAGTGGGAATCCTGGAGATGGAACATCTCTGGTCTTCCTGAAGGCATCAGATATGTCACTTCTCAAAGAGTAAATGGTAACATGAGACAACATGGGTTTAGGAGTAATTTATTCGCTTGTATGGAGGATTGGCTAACTAACAAAATGGAGTCAGGTGGAATAAATGTGCCATTTCCTTTTGGCAGATGCAATTTGTGGGGTGCCATTGATTTCAGTACTCATGCCTCAACCATTTGCGATCGATGGTATTACTGTACTCGGTTGATGGGATAGAAAATACGGTGCCACATTTTCAGATGACACTAACATTGGTAGGAAATTACATCGAAATGATGATGCAAGAGATTTAAAACTATATGGATAGGTTGCGTGAATGGGCAAACATTTGGCAAGGAAAATTAAAGTGAATAAATATGGGGCTATTCAAATTGGCCAGGATAATAGAAAGAAAAATTATTATCTAAATGGAGAGAAAGTTCAAAGTGCTTAGGTGCAGAGGGATCTGGGTGTTTGCTTGCACATCACAGAAAACCTGCCTGTGGGTACTGCAAGTAATGAGAAATACAAGCATAATTTCAGTGTTTATTTATAAAAGGATAGAGTAGAAAGGTAGGGAGTGTTGGTGTAGCTATGCAAGGCATTAGTGAGGCTGCAACTGGAGTACAGTTTGGGTGTCCTGCAGAATGAGGTATTTCCCTTGGAGGCAACTCAGAAGAGCTTCATTACATTAATTCCATGTTTGAAGTGTTTGTCTTATGAAGAGAAATTGAGCAATTTAGGCCTATATTCTCGAGTTTATAAGAATGAAAGGAGAGCTCATTGAGGTCTGTAAAATGCTAAAGGTAATTGAAAGTGTAGATGTGGAGTGGATTTTTTTCATGTGTCGCAATCTACAACAAGAGAGTAGAGTTTTAGGGTGAAGAGATGGCAGGAAAGTGGAACAGAGGCCGCGTTGACATCAACCTCATCGAGGGGTTGGGTTCCTCACAGATGCTCTTTGTTCTTATACAACTCTTCGACTGTGTTTCCCAGGAATGGGAGAGGCCTGGGTATCATACAGGAAGCAGGCACTCAGGATAAATCATTTAGAGAGAACGTAACCAGTAAGGTCACACAGTGACCAGCGCTGGGTTCTCAACTATTTACAGTCTATATGAATGATCAGGAGGATGGAACAGATATACAGATGCTGAGTTTGGTGATGTCGCTGTGGTAAGCAAGATATTAAATTATCAAGAGAAGGTGGAGAGTCTGAAAATAGATTCAGAGAGGTAAAGGCAATAGATAATAGTTTGGTAGGTGGAATTTAAGATGATATAACCTGTCATTTCATTTACAGGAATAATGCAAGGCAGTATGTTACTGAAATGGAGAGGGATTACAGGACTTAATGATACTGTGTACTGGGGGGTTCACTCAGATCCGTTCAGACATGGGAGGTTTTGCTCCATCCCTGATCGTCTGCTACCAGACACTCCAAGTGACCCCATTGCTTTCTGTACACATGGAAGACATTGATGTGGTTGATTGGTGGTGGGGATGGTGTTTTGAAACGTGCATCAAGGGGACAGCCTTTATCCAAGATATATTCAAATCTTTCTACATGAAGACCCGATGACGATGGGAATGGCTGACTGCTTCTGAATGAAGAGGCCGTGACTGCTGCCAGGGCAGGGGTTATTCACCAACATGATGTACTGTTTATGGGCACACTGTAACATTAATAGAGAGAGAGAGAGAGAGAGAGCTCCTTCAGTTCCTCTACCTCTCCCCATTGATATGGATACACTGCAGATGCCATGTACTCCATCGGGAATCCCACTATACTGGATACACCCGGCAGCTCCCTGCTGAGGGAGAAACAATGCTTCTCATCCATCATATATATCCTCCATCACCGAATGGTGACATTGATGTTGAGATACTGGGAGATGATGGATATGTCACCTAGTCCTGACTGGAAAGTTCAGGATCATAGAGGCTGAATGAAACAGTGACCCTAACAGCCACTGGCAGCACCATCCTCCCCCTGGTGTGAAGCTGCAGGTCGTGTTGAAGGAGGTGGTACCATTCTATGATCAGCTCCTTGTTCAGTGAGGGTCACCTCACTATCTGCTCCTGGGTCAAGTGGAGCTTGAGAAGCTGGTCCTGAAAAACCCGGGGTGGATACAGCAGATCCCTTTCCCTACACACTCTCACTCCGTGGTTTCAGAGCTTCCCCTCTCTGCAGCCTCTGCTCCATTTGTTGTTCATGTTACAGACCCAGATGCTGTAGCTGCAGTCCCCATGCTCCATCCAGAGTTGGGTCGCTAAATCCTTAGGTCTCCCTGAATGTCTGAGGCAACTTACAACACAACCTCCACCAAAACATCCCCTGCCCTTCCACTAAATTTTCAATTACAGGAGCCAGTCAGAAATCCCTCGGTACAAACGTTGTGAACCAGACCAGATCCCCGCAAAATATTTCCAGAAGGCCGTTTAGACCCAAACCTTTCCTTATTTTGAATATAGATGTGAAGTGTGCCTGACAGATATGTTCTGACTGGTCAAACCACTCGACATGAAGCAAAATATAATCTATTCAAACGCTTTAGTTAAAATACAATCAAAGAAAAGAATATTTTGTGATGGCTTATATGTTGAAACACTTACACAAACAATAGATACCGTACCTTCTTGGTTTACACCGCTTGGCACAAAGATATATTCAAATACAGATCCTTACAGCAGTTTTCCAATCCAGGAGGAAATAACATGAACAGAGATCTCAGAGAGAAAAGCAGCTGGGGATCACGTATTAAAATTTCCACCCCTTCTGGGATCCCCAGCAGCTTCTGAATGCTGCAGCAAAAAACAAAATGAGCAACCCTGGTCTGGGAGAGCTGGCCACTGCCCTTCCATCGTTACCATTGTTTTAATGAAACCTTAAATCTCAGTTATTTACTTAAACTATTTTCAGACAGAAGTTCTGCACCTTTGCCTTTAAAACCTCTCTTTAAAAAAAACCCAAGAGAAAATAACCTTTTTACAGTGATAGAATTCTCACAACTCCATCTTTAATACAATATTCCATCAATATACAACGGTGGATTCATTTTAGACCTCCTAATCTTCCTCTGTTAGTAGTCTGAAATGTATATACTTTACATTGACTGTGAGCATACAAATGTTCACAACTAGTTTCAATTTCAGGCATTTTATTCCTGCCAAGTCTCCACAACGTGTCAAAATGTAGGGTTTCTCGCCCTGTCACCTGTATAATTTCAAACTGAATGGCAGCAATAATAAACTCAATCGAAACAGACTGGTATTTTTCTCCCTAGACTTCTGCAAAAACTTTACCGGGTCACGATCAGTGATAAAGGTTTGTCTCATGCATGTTATTCGCAATTTATAGCTGAAATGTTGTAACGCCAACACCACGCTCAAGGCCTCCTTCCCCATTGTGAAATAAATCTGTTGATGTTTCCACTGGATACTCCAACCACACGTTACATAATGGAGCACTTCTCATCTCTCCAATAGCCCTTCTGAATGACATAGCTCCTCATGTCTCAGCATAAAAGAGTTACATACGTCTGTACCTCTTAATGCTCTAACCTCTTTACCTGCTACTCCTGGCCTTTGCCAGTTAATCTTACTCTCACAGGTATATGTTTTAAGAAGATCTCACGCATTCTTCTCAACCTCTTAAAGAAACCAAACTTTGATTTCTGAACCCAATCATCATCATCAGCCATTTCAGCTTCTAAGCTTGCCATTTTAACTCTCTGCTCTTCCACATGAGTTCTCGCGACTGCAGGAAGTGAATTATTGAACTTCTCCAAAATAAGAATCTCTCTCAGAGTGTTATCGGTTTGCTCTGTTTTTAATACCCTTCCCCACTTTTCAAAATTACTTTGTTTGATCCTTTCAAACTCAATGTGTGTTTAACCAGGGAACCATTTTTAGATTCCTGAAACGCTGTCTGTCGGCTTCTGGCACAAGCTCATATGCACTTCAGATGGCTTTCTTCACCACCTCATACTGGCCATATACCTACTCCGATAGGGGTGCAAATATTTATTGGCTTTGTTTGGCTAAACTAAATCCACATGGTCACTGGTCACTGCATTTGTTTAGCCACTTTCTCAAATGAAATTCAAAAGGCTCCTCCATCTTTCTCATCAAATTTAGATAATGCCTGGATGCATTTAAACAGAACCCCATTATGCCATTGGTTACAATAGGGTTGTTCATCCTCAGTATCTTCCTCATCCAGCCGACCGTCTACCTTCATCTCCCCCTTCTATGTCAACTTTCCTCTCTAATTGCTAACTTTTTAAGTTGAAACTCTCTGTTTTTCTTCTGTCCTTTTCTCTCTTTCTTCTTCATTTCCTTTTCTTTTATTTCTACTTTTCATCATAATTCAAACTGTTTCAATTCCTTCTCATGTTCAAAGTGCCTCATTTGAAATTGAATTCTCGCCATTTCCAAAGAGTCTGATGGAGGTTCCACCAAATGTAATTGCCGAGCTATAGCTGTAATTATCTCTCATTTTCTCACAGACAAACACAGCCCCAACTCCAGCTTGTCTGTCCATTCCTAGAGCTTTGCCTTCATTATATTTTGTAAAACCGCCAAACTCAGTTCCTCCACACCCAGAGAACTATTAATGACTGAAAGAATCTTTATACGCAAAACACTGTTTAAAACAACCGAATTCAACATCCACAACAAAAGACACGAACAACTACCATACACGACCTTTGAACCCAATAGTCTCCCGTTGCATAATCTCCAGTGTCTGCTTGAGCTTATTCTGGATTCTCTGGTTTCCTCCCACAATCCAAAGATGTGCATGTCAGGTGTATTGGCCATGCTAAATTGTTCATAGTTTTCAGGGATGTGTGGGTTAGGAGCCTTAGTCGGGGTAAATGTAAAATAATAGGGTAGATGAATAGGTCCGGGTAGGTTACTCCTCGGAGTTTCAGTGTGGACTTTTTGGGTCGAATGGCCTGTTTGCACACTGTAGGGATTGTAATTCTAAACCCAATGTGGTGTTACCGATTTAGGACCAGCCAAGAGTCCCTAGTTTGCCGTAGACCAACCAGACTGCCTCAAACTAGTTTAAGAGGGTAGCTTGGATGCCAACCTTTATTATTGTAAAGGTAGATGTGAAATGGATCTTCCAAATGTGATGTTACTAGTCAAACCACTCACCATTAAGCAAAACACAATATACTTAAACACTCTAATGAAAATCCATTCAAAATGACGAAGAATTTTGAATAATCTAAATATTGGAAACCTTAACCGAATAATGGATACAGTACCTTCTACAGATGAACTGTTCCAATACACTAACATCCCATAAATACACCCCTAGGCAAAAAGGTACATTCAGACATACATTCTTGCATACAGTTCTCCAATCCAGTAGGAATCAGCATCAAGTCAGGTTTCAGAGAGAGTAGCAGCTGGGGATAAGTTACTAGGCCGTTGTTACTACTATTTATTAAGAACCCTAAAAGTGTCGTAAGTCATTTACTTGAGCCGTTTTCAGCAGGCAGTTTGGCCTTTAAGACCTCTTATTTTTTTAAAAAAAAGGAGAAAATAACTTTTTTTTAAAAAGTGACAGCATTTCACACAATTTAGATGCCTGGTCCTTTCCTCTCGGGGCTTCCTCGTGCTACTGATCGCAAGGTCACCTGAGAGAGACAAATTCAGCTACAGACCAAGTTACAAGGATGTGTCTCATAACTTCTGAAACACGCCTGTCCATGAACCATGCATGGGACATACCGGGAAGTGAACAATCGCCTGGCACACACCATTTCACTGTTTCTCAGCTTCACAATGATTGCACTCGATACACGAGGGAGCCAAAAGCAAAGGCCAGGGAAAGATACAGAGGGACAGAAAGATTCACATTAAAGACAGAAACAGACAGTTAATTAACTGAAAAGATGTTGTGGAAATATGGGGAAAAAGACAGGGCAGTGGGACTAACTGGAGAAGTGAGATCTTCGACAGAAAACTTACAAGAATGACAACATTGAATAAAGGCATTGTCAGATCAGCTGAAATGGTTTGTTACATCAAATTCTGAATCTGCTTCACAGAACATCACCAGCAACATAAACTGGGACAAGATGACAGGCCAGCATGGAGAGCTGTGCAGAGCATGCTAGTGTGTTGCTCAGTAAACTGCACTATCTGCCCAGCATAGAGAGTATTGCAAACTTTACTATCATATGCAAACTATACTCGCATCAGATTTCTGCCAACAATGGGAAGATTTGCTGCGTGTGTGTGTTCATCAGAAACTGAGGGACAGTGCCTGTGTGTGTGTGCGCGATAGGCGTGGTTGAATGTGAAACTCATTGTTTGAGAAGGAACACACATGGAGGAAATTATTTTAATTAATAACAACTAACAGGCTTTTTGTTAATCGACAGAGAGAATGAGAGAAGTTTCATGGACAGATCAGATAAAGTGTTTGAGAACGTCAAAATAAAGGCATTGCCAGACACAATAGCAATACACATCGGCGTGCACATGAATGACAGATGGATGGGAGTTGGGTGTGAGTTCGAATCAGATTTGCTTCGGCAGGTTTGAAGTCGGAGCGTCAGCGGCAGATTATTGGTTTCCATAAGCCTGTATTTCATAGCTCAAGGTTCAAACAGGAGATGGAATAAGCCAGTGAGATATATTCTGGAGTGGTGAGTATTTCAAGTTTGAAATGGTCAGGGCATGGTGTCAGGAATCAGCTCATGGTCAAAGGGATCCTCCACAGTTGTGACGTGTCTGCTTCAGCCACAGATATTGGCCAGGGATGGGAGGGAAACAGTGGAAGGAAGTGGAATTTGTAACCAGAACAGTAGAGAATGATCTCCATGCTGTTAATACTTCAATAACAAGGACAATCATACAATAAATTGTAGTTCTCCGCTGAAACTGAGTAGGTCAACATTGAGACCCATGAGTAATAATGTCAGAGCAGAGAGGGAGACAGAGGGAGACAGGAATTGAACGCATTAATTGATGTAGTTAGGAGTAGTCTGTAGAGTGAATCTATGGATTGAGAGTTTCAACAGGAAGATAATAGGGACAAGAAGTGTAGACTATTTCAAAGAACAGTAATACAGACATAACTGGTTTATAGAAAGAAAAATATGGACAGTGACACTTACCAGGAACACCGACGATAACCAGGAAAGGATAATAAAAATGTTGAATAATAAGAAGTGTGTAATAGATCCGAAATGATAAAGGCCACCAATTATTTGCAGAAAGATACCAAACATAATTGGATAAACTCCTGTCTATTGTTGGAAAATGCCAGTCTAATATTCCCAGATTATGATGCATTTTTGGAACATTCCAGTCTAATATTCCCAGATTCTGATCCATTGTTGGAACATTGCAGTCTAATGTTCTCAGATTCTGATCCATTGTTGCAACATTCCAGTCTAATGTTCTCAGATTCTGATCCATAGTTGTAACATTCCAGTCTAATGTTCTCAGATTCTGATATCTCCTCCCCCTTTCTCCAAATCTGCTGATCCCTATCAGTGCTGTCGGTGATGTTCTCGCCCATGTAATGGCATAACACATTGAATGGCGCCCATTTATCATTTAAAGATGGAAATCCTCCATTGGAATAATTAGAATCCATGGAGATTGGCATTAATCACAGTCACTAAACAAACACTGGGTAACTGAGCAAAGGCTACGAGAACAGATGAATGGGAACCACACAACAATCAACAGACAGGAGTATTCCCTCCCAGTTGGGGAACACTTCAGTGGTCCAGGATATTCAACCTTGGACTTTCTGGTGACCATTCTCCAAGGTGGACTTCAGGACAGGCAGCAGCGAAAGGTGGCCGAGCACAGGCTGATAGCGAATTTCGATACGCATAGGGAGGGCCTCAACCGGGACCTTGGGTTCATGTCACATTAGAGGTGACCACCATTGCACCATACACACACACACAGGCACTCCTATACATACACATACGTACGGACACGCATGTACACAGACACGTACACAGACACTCACAGACACCCTTACAGACACACACACACTCCCACACTCATACTGCACTCTCTCAGAGACTTAGACCACTCTACACTCATGAACACACATGTACACACTCTCTCACTGATACTCAAAACCCCCCACCCCAGACACGCACACACACTTCCACACTCACACATGCACCGCCTCACAGACTTAAGACACTCTACATCACTACACACACATATACATTCTCTCTCACACTCATAACCCCCCAACCCAGACAGACACAGACACACATATACAAATCGACAGAGACCCACATGCACACATATATTTTGTGGGATGAGTTTGCACTTGCAGATTTGCATTGTATTTTGCTCAAAAACTGCATGAATTCATGTAAAACTCTGAGCTCAAAACTTCATGGATTCATGTAAAACTCTGTTATCTCACTTTCCTGATTAGAATCAATCTAAACATCATGGCATAGACAGAGAACACAGGGGGATAAACTTGGAAATGAGAGTATTAACAGAACATTGCAGGGGTCTATATATGTTCCACTCTGTTTATGAAAGAGACAGTTATAAAATAACAGATCGATTGCATAAAGAAAACTTGGGTGGGCAGGTTTCTAGATTCCTTATTGACCAGAGTGAGACTACTCCTGGTTTTAAGTGCCCTGCCACCAAATCCTTTCATAACCTTGAGACAGAGCATTGAGGCTGCTGCTCAGCAACAGGCTGAAGCAATTCTGTCCCTATGGACCTCTTACAGAGGGATAAGAGAAGGCCATTCAGCCAAAATTAGCCTGTTGCTACTTGAAAAGATGGAAGTCTAGAACATTGGCACATTTTGCCAACAAGGAGAAAGTGAGGACTGCAGATGCTGGAGATCAGAGCTGAAGACTGTGTTGCTGAAAAAGCGTAACAGATCAGGCAGCATCCAAGGAGCAGGAGAATCGACGTTTCGCGCTTTTCCAGCAATACATTTTTCAGCACATTTTGCCAACAGAATCATTCAAAACAAAGAGATGTGTCACTGCAGCTGTATGAGGTGTCACTGAGAGGGCACCTGGAGTACATTGTGTTGTTTGTGTTTCTGCAACTGAGAAGGGATGGACCGCCATCAGATACAGTTTAACGGCTGCTCGTAATCCACGGATTGCTGTGTAATTTAATGTCTCGGGTCTGTTACACAAGGACAGGAGGAGGCCATTCAGCCTTTCCAGTCTATTACAGAGGGCCACGAGGAGCCCATTCAGCCTCTCGAGCCTGTTACAGAAGGGCAGCAAGTGTTTCGTTAACTTTCTGTTACGCATAAATATTAGTTTTAAATTAGTTGTGGAATAGGAAAGACCTGATGTAAACATTAAAGTTCTAACTTTGAACAAGGCCAATATTGAAAGTGTTCGGCGAGCCCTGTGAAAGGCTGATTGGAATACCCTATTCACAGGTAAAGGGATGGTTGGAAAATGCAAGGCCATCAAAACTTGGTTTCAGAGAGTCCAGAGCCAACGTGTTCCCATTAGTGAGATGGGCAAGGCTGGTGGGTGCAGGGAGTGCTGGATGGTTAGATATATTGATGCTCTTGTCAAGGTAAGGAAGGAGGCATATGTCAGGTAAACAGAGCTGAGATCAAGTGAATCCCGAGAGGTGTATAAGGGCAGCAAGTGCACAGTCAATGTGAAAATCGGGACAGAAAAATGTGGACATGAGATAGCTTTAAAAATAGGGTTAACGAGGCATTGAAGAAATTCTACAAATCCTTTAATGGCAAGAGATTAACTAGGGAGAGAACAGGGCCTCTTAAAGAACAGTAAGACTACCTATGTGTGGAACCACACGAGATTGGAGGGATATGAAACAAAAATTTCTCCTCAGTATTTAATGAGGAGGAGGCTACAAGAGCGAGAGAATGAATAAATATATAGTGATACATTGAAAAGTGTCTATATTACAAGGAGGTGTTTGACATTTTAAAACACATAATGGTGAACAAATTCCTGGGACCTGATCAGTTGTATCCCAAATGTTTGTGGGAAGCCAGGAAGGAGATTGGTCAGCATTTTGATGATGTATTTGTATCATTGATTTCCACAGGTGAGGTGTCAAAAGACTGGAGGGCTGTTAACATAGTGTCATTATTCAAGAAAGTAAGGGAAAAAAAATAGGTAACCATAGATCGCTGAGCTTGACGTCAATGGTGACTAAATTGTTGGAGGGGATTTTGTGGGAAAGGATGTGTATACATTTGAAAAGACAAGGACTGAAGAGTGCTTTGTACATTGGAGATCACGTTTCACTGACTCGGTGTAATCTTTTGAGGAAGTGATGAAGATGATTGATGAAGGCAGGAGATTGGATGTTGTCTTTATGAAATTCAGTAAGAAAACTGAAATGTTCTACATGGTAGACAGGTTAGCAAGGTTAGACTGCCTGGGATCCAGGGAGAGCTTGCCATTTAGATCCAAAATGTTCTTGAATATCGGAGACAGGCCGTGAGAGTGGACATTTGTTAATTAAACTTGGAGACCTGTGACCAGTGGCGCTGCTCACAAAGATCAATAGTGGGTCCACTGCCTTTTGTCACTCATACAAATCATTAGCACTTGAGTATATGAAGTATGGTCAGTAAGTCAGTAGATAATAACAAATTTCGTGACCGTGAAGAATGATCTCTCAGACTATAATGGGACCTTGTTTAGGTGAGCAGAGGAATGGCAGATAGATTCTATTTTAATTTCATGTGAGGTGTTGCATTTTGGCAATACAAATCAACGCAAGACATGATAGAACTCCATAGAAAGTATCGAATCCCTACAGTTTGGAAACAGGCTTTTCGGCCCATGGAGGCCAAACCGAACCTCTAAACAGTATCCCATTGGACAAACCCCTATCCTATCCCTCTGAGCCTGCTTTTCCCATGGCTAATCCACCTCCCCTACACAACCCTGGGTAGGGTGCGCAATTTAGCATGACCAATCAACCCTTACCTGTATATCCTTATACTGTCGGAGTAAAACATAACACCCGCAGGAAACTCACACAGACACGGGGAGAATGGACAAATTCCACACAGCGAGTCATTCAAGGATGGAATTAAACCCAGGTCACTGCCCTGTGAGGCAGCAAAGCTAGCCTCGTGGTGCAGGTTCTCCGTTCCTTGAAAGTGCCGTCACAGGTAGACAGGGCAGTGATGAAGGCATTTGATAATCTTCCCTTTATTGGTGCGTGCTTTGAGTCGAAGCATTTGCATGACATGTTAAATCTGTCCAGGACATTGGTTTGGCCACTTTTGTAATATTGCCTTTAATTCTGCTCTCCCTGCTGTCCGAAAGGCGTTGTCAAACTTGAAAGGATGCAGAAGATATTTCAAAGAATGTTGCAGGTGTTGGAGGGTTAGAGTTACAGGGAGAGTTTGAATAGGCTGGGACTATTTTCAAGTGTTGAGGCTGAGGGGGGACGTTAAAGGGGTTTATAAAATCATGAGGGGCATAGATAAGGTAAACAGCCAATGTCTTTTCCCAGGATAGACGAGTCCAAAATTAGAAGACAAAGGTTTAAGGTGAGAGGAGAAAGATTTTAAAAGGGACATGAGGGACAACATTTTCACACAGAGACTGCTGTGTGTATGAATTGAACAGACAAAAGAGGTGGTGGGGGCAGGTACAGTTACACCATTTAAAAGGCATTTGGATGGGTACATGCATGGGAAGGGTTTAGAGGGAGATGGGCCAACTGCTGGCAAGGGGGACGAGATTAATTTAGGGTATTTGGCGGTATGGATGACCAGACCGAACGATCTTTTTCCGTGCTGTACATCTCTGAGAGTCTATTGACTCTTCAGTGTATAACACAGGAACAGGAGGAGGCGATTCAGCATATGAATTCGGCCAAGCGGCTTGTTTGTTCAATTACTGAGATTCAAATACAAAAATACATTATTCAGAATTTGATGGTGTTTTACAGAAACAGGAGAAAGGCCTTTCGTCAAGAAAAGCTGAAAAGATTGTGAAGAGGCCATTCAGTCCCTCGCCTCAATTCCACAGGAGCAGCAGATGAGCACAGAGTTATTGGAGCCTGTTACTCAGGAGCAGGAGGAGGACACCTACTTTCACAAACTTGGGATCAGGAGGGAATCATTCAACTGCTTGAAACTGGGACACAGGAACAGGAGACTCAACTGTTCGAGACTGGGACACAGGAACAGGAGGCAGTCACTTAACTGCTCAAAACTGGGACACAGGGAAATCTGGAGGCTACTGAGGCCCGAGGATCCTGTTACGCAGGAACAGGAGGAGGGGACTCACTTCCCACCAGCATGGGACACTGGGAGAGAAGGGGAGTTTGCTTGGAACAAACAGAAATATATGAATAAGTTGCATTTGTGTTCCATTAAATCCTGCCCCACCATTCACTAAGACCACGGCTGATCTGATGGTGATTCCCTCATTCCATTTCACAGAGACTGTCCTCTCTGCAGCCTCTGCTCCATTTGTTGGTCATGTTGCAGACAAAGATGCTGGAACAACAGTTACCATGACTCATCCAGAGGGATGGGTCTAACCGGATGAGTCACGATTTGAAGAGTCCAATCAAAAGAATTAAAACACAAAATAAAGGCATTGCCAGATGTTTACTTCTCTCGCATTCGCAATCCAACTCACATAACCAGCCAATCCATTACATATTCAGGACGGAGCACTGTGTAGATCCGGCTAGTGTACTGCTGAATGCAACCCAGCTATGTCCAGAGGGAAACTACATGCAGCCCACACCAATGCTGGATCGATAATCCTGGGCTAAATGTCCAGCATGGGTAGCTGTGCAGTCCGCACTGGTTCATTCATATATAAACCAAGGCTGTTGCATTGTTCGGTAACACTGTGTTAGATCGCAGCCCAGTGTGGGGAAACTTGCAGCCAATTTTGGAACTGATAGGATGTGCAGCTCCCATCCATTTACAGCTCCATATCTCCACTGTGCCTTGACAAGGGGTGCTGCAAATGTGAAAGTCACTGCGAGGAAGAGATGTAAATGGAAACAATGTAAATACCATTAGTTCTGATTAAGGCACGTATCACTCTTGTATTTGGAGATGAAATAACTGAGATAATATCCAATGCTTTTTGACAATGCTACATAAATGTTGTCATTTTATCTAAGAATAACAGACTAATAAGGGTTCACTTTGTCTGAGAGGGCTCAATGTCTAGCCGTATTGATGCCGAGTCCTCAGCAGTCCAGGCACTAACATAGGATGATAAAAGAGCTTAATTGATAGCTTTTAATCAGGGAGATTTACCCCCCACAATCTGTGGAGCAGTTGCAATTTTGTTAGCTTGATAAAGAATCGCTTATGGTACCAAATAAAAGAGCTAAACTCGCCATTATGTTTCCTAAATATCTGTGTGGGAAACATCAAAGAAAGCATTCGCACGGGGTCTAGGAAATGAGGAAGAACATTCATTTTAATAACCGCTATCTGACCTAGCCAGATATTGGAAGTGCCTCCTATCTTTGAAGGTCTTGTTTAATTTTGTCAAACAAATGGACACAGTTCACGTTAAATAAATGATCAAAGACAGATGTAATGAATATACTGAAATCGGGAAACCACCCGCGTGACCACTGAAAAGGAAACCAGGATTTGCCCTCAGTATCAGGTATTTCCCTAAGACCTCCCATAAGCATGGCCTCCAACTTTGTAAAATTAATCTTATCACTCAGAAAGGCAACAAGTGAATTTATGCATTGCATCACATGAACTACCGAAATTGCGGGATTTGACAAAAAACATAAGACCCTAATCTGCATACAATGTAATCTTTCGTGACTTCTATCCCACTTCTGGGGCAGATATGTTGGTATCCCGACGGATGGCCTCCGCCAGTGGCTCAATCCTCAACGTAAACAAGAATGGTGAACGGTTTCAACCTTGTCTGCTGCCTGGAGAAATATTAATATTACTGGTTGGCCACACCATTAGTGAGAACTGCAGCCAGAGGATCACGGTAAAGGACCCTCACCCACTTGATAAAAACTTTTCATAGACCAAACCGTTCTAATGTACAGAAGAGATCCGGCCACTCAACCCAATCAAATGCCTTCTCTCATCTAAAGAGATCAATAATCCCTGGGCAGATTGTTGTTGAGACTCATGGATCATATTGAATAACCTCTTCGCATTGTAGGAAGATCTGTGGCCCTTTATAAAGCCTGTTTGGTCCCCTTTGGCAATGAAAGGCAGCAAAGTTTCCAGCCTAAATGCACGAGTCTCAGACAGGATTTTGAATCAAACATTTAAAATTGAGATTGGCGTGTAAGAAGCACAATCCTCCAGGGTCTTCCTTTCTTCATCATCAGAGAGATATGAGCCTCTCTTAAGGATGGAGGGAGGGGTCCTGACTGTATGAGTGACGGAACATGTTAAACATCAGCCCCGACAATAGGTTTATAAATTATTTATAAAATTCACTAGGAAATCCGTCAGGAAGGTGCGCCTTTACATTCTGAAGCTGCTTCACACCCTCCTGCGCTGACAATGGTGCATTAAGACACAACACCTATTCAGGGGTTACTCCTGGAAGACCCAGGTTCTTGACAAATGACTCCATCTTAATCCATCTATCCTCAAAATGTTCAGTCTGAAATAATTCGGTGAAAAATCTCGGACAGGAGACATTAATCTTTTTGGAATTGAAGATAAGGATCCCAATACCTTCCCTAATTGAGGTAATGGCTTAAGAGGGGCGCTCGTTTTCCTGCCAAGATAGAATAAATACCTGCCTGGCTTATCGTCATGTTCAAACAGCCTTTGTTTTGCAAAAGTAAGTTCCTCTCTAATTGTCTGTGTGAGCGTGGAATTCACTGTAGACTGAAGCGTTGTGATCCTCTGCAGCTTAGCCACTGAGGGTCTATCACAGTATGCACTCTCGGCTGCCCTCAGCTGTGCCTCAAACCAGTGTTCCTGCTTCCCCTTCTGCTACATCATAAAGAATAATTATTCCCTTGGCATTAGCCTTAGCAGTTTCCCATAGACTGGATGAGTTACTGGTTGAATCTGAATTAATGGCTAAGAAAGATCTGAATTCTTTGCAGTGGTCAGCACAGTGGTACAATTGTTAGTACTGCTGCTTCACAGCGCCAGAGACCTGGGTTTAATTCCTGTGTCAGGTGACTGCCTGTGTGGAGTTTATACATTCTCCCTGTGTTTGCGTGGGTTTCCTCCCACAGTGCAAAAATGTGCAGGTTAGGTAAATTGCCAGCAGTGTTAGGTGAAGGGGTCAATGTCAGGGGGTGGGTTGGTTTGGGCTTTTTGGGACGAAGGGCCTGTTTCTACACTGTAAGTAAACTAATCTAAATACTCAATTAACCAACTACTCTTAATACGAAAGAGATTGATTCGCTAGTGTCTCGAATCTGTTAGATCGCCCTTAATCTTAATCAATAAGTATACTGCTTCATGGTCAGAAATGGTAATATTCCCAATTGTGCAGGATGCCACCGAATCTATGATTGTTGCAGGGATGGGGAAGATATCAACCCTCATGTGGCATTTATGCCGGTTAAAGAAGAAAATAAAATCCCGACTTGTGAGGTAGATCTGCCACCAGACATCCACCAGCTCTCGTTCTGCACACATATCCACTAATTGCTTACATTATAATGAGGGTATTGGGGCACCTTTGGACATTCTGTCCACCGTGGGGTCCATAAGACAGTTGAAAACTTCTACAATAATGTGCCACGATGCAAGATAACAGAATTTGGAAAATGCATCTACCAAGAGTTTAAGAGGGTGCGCCGGGAGTGGGGTGGTGGAGGGCAATAAACATTCAAAATACTATATTCTTTACTATAGTTCAAGGCTTTGGGTATTATGAACCTCCCGTGAGTGTCAAATACAATCTAGTAGGTTAAATGGAAGATTTATTTTATCCAGTCTGGCTTCTCCCTTCCTCGTAATATTAAAAGACGAGAAATAAACCCGATCAAGCCCTACCTGCTGTAATGTCAAATGTTCCTTGTCATCAAAGTGCATCTCCTGCAATAGGACAACATCCACCCTCTCTTTTTTAGACTGGAAAGAAACTTTTTCCTCTTTTCTGGCCAATGGCTCACCTTAATGCTCCAGGTAGACCATTTAAGCACATCATTACCCAGAACACACTATAGCAACATTTGAACTCGAGAGAGGAAGAACTTGAATTACTGTTCATTAATAAACAAAGTCTCATAAAGCTTAAAAACTACACGAACTAAAAATACTACAACTGCCAACTCTCAGAACTTTCAAAAACTAAGCATTTTAAGTAAATGACTGGGATGGAGTGGGTTCGGGAAACATTTTGCCCGTGCTGTGATGCAGAGCCCAACAAAGCAGACCTTCCAGATCACCACCATCTTGGATTTCCCCTTAACATTTTATCGATATTATCATTTCATTTTGCATTATATTCCTGGATGTGCTGGAGCAGTGCCTCAAACATATTCAATATGTCTGCCTCCAATGCTCTGCAGGGAAGAGAGTTCCAAATACTCTCACCACTGAGAAAACAAAAAATAACTTCATCTGTGTGAGAGATTATTTTTTTCTCCTTACCTGAGAAAGGATATAATTAAATTGTAAGCAGTTAGATGTTTCACTTCATGTATTCCAGGAATGAATGTATTATATTATGAAAGCTTTAACAGGTTACTCTTGAAACGAGAGGTGATCTTATTGAAACATACAAAACCAAGAGAACAGTGATCAGATAGATACCCACTGGGTGTTTGTATTGTCCAAACTTCTTGTTGTTTTTATAGAATCTCTACAGTGTGGAGGCAGGACATTCCGTCCATCAAGCGCACATTGACCCTTCGGAACAGTATCCCCTCCGGACCTGCCCCCCTAATCTATCCATGTAACCCTGCATTTCCCATCACTAACCTATCTCACCTACACACCCCTGGGCACTATGGACAATTTAGCATGGACAATCCGCTCTAAGCTGCATATCTATGGACAATGGGAGGAAACTAGAACACTGGGAGGAAATCCACACAGACATGGGGAGAATGTTCAAAATCAACATAGAGGGTTGCCCGAGGTTGGAACTGAACGCAGCTACTTGTTAACGGGAGGTATCAGTGCTAACCTCAGATCCACCAAGCACATCCGTTAGTTCTATTAGTTACTTGTGGCTAACTAAAGAAATCTGCCTGACTTGTTCCTGTCACTGAACCTGACTCAATCTGAGAACTTTATCATCGGCCATATCACCAACCTGGTTACATTTAAAATTTGGTGTCAGCAGTGGAGGAATGGGACGAGAAAAGGAAACAGTGACACCTTCCAACCTTCGTCAGAGCAGGAATTAGGATAAATCCACAAAGTGGGATTTCAGTCAAGTGGGAATTCTCTTTCCCAGAAGTTTGGAGTGGCTTGACCTTTATATTACATCGAAGCTGGCTTAGTCTGATTTTCCATGGACAGGTGAATCAGGGATAATGGTGCATGGAAAGAAACGTGCAGCTGGGATCGCAATGAGATGAGCCATGATCTTATTTACTGGTGGAGTAGTGCGAAAGGGCCGAATGGCCCACTTGTGTCCTCAGCCCTATGTTCTGATGTTCCATTCAGCCCTCGGACATGTCAAACAGGGACAGATCGAGGCCACTCCGATGGTTAGGTGTAGTTTTGGAAATGTACTTGGAAAATCCAGGCTGGATCAGGAAGTGACCACCACCCCCACCCCCCAGTCCCTGTTTCGAGGCTTCCCCTCTCTGTAACTTCTGCTCCAGATGTGGGTCATGTTGCAGACCCAGATACGCTGGGAATATAGCCACATACCCCACCCAGGGTTAAAACAACAAATCCTCTGGTCTCCCTGAATGCACTATTGTACAACACGATATCCAGCAAAATAACCCGATACTTTCCAAAAGCATAACATGTGAAATGAATAAATAGGAACAGGAGTAGGTCAATCGGCACCTCAAGCTAACCCTGTCATTTAATAAGAACATGGCTGATCTCCTCCAGGGCTCAACTCCACTCTCTTGCCGACTCCTTGTCTCCCTCCACACCTCTCTGGGTTAGGGAGTTCCAGACATTCACTACCTTTGGAATGAAGCTCTGACTCTGCATCTCAGATTGAAATCGATGTTCCATATTCGGTATCTATATCATCGAGTTCAACACTTTGCTCAAGAATAGAAACAACTTCTCAACATTTACCTTCTTCAACCCCTTCTGTGTCTTGTAGGTTTCAGCAGGATCACTCCTCATTCATTTAAACCCCAATGAATAATCGCCTCACCATCTTAGAGATTCTCAATAACACAACCCTTCCTTCCCTGGAAACCCCCTAATGTACCATCCAAGTTACTTGCTACATCATCATGCTGACTTTATGTTTCATACACAGGAAGACTCCAATGCCTTTAATGTTCCTTTTCTGGAAGTCCTCCCCATTAGATAACAGCCTGCCTTTTGATTCTCCATGTCATCCTCAAACACGGATGTATGTTGCACTCAGCTCCCTCCTTCAGGCTGTCAGTATAGATTGTAAATAACTGATACCATCAGACTGTTATTTGTGGTCCTCCAGCAGGTAAACCTTTACCATAAAGATCCATTAATCCTGACTCTTCGATTTCTGTGTTAAACAATCATCATCCCATGTTAATAAAGTATCCGACGTCCTGGAGCTTCTGTTTTGTGTAAGAACTTTTGTTTTGTAATACCTTGTGGAAAATCTCTGGAAAGCCTGGTGTCCACCAGATCCCCTTTATCAAGTCCACTTGTTACATTTACAGGCATCTCCAGAAATACTTTGCATGATTTTACAGGGCAAAATATAATTTCCCTTTCACAAAACCACCCTGACTCTGCGTGAAGCTTTTCTAAATGTCCATGCTGGGCAGGTTTTCCAAACTATACTAGTCCCATCTGTTTTCATTAGGTCCATGGGCCTCTAAATGTTTCCAATTCATATGTTTGTCCAAATGAGTTTTAAATGTTGTAGCTGTCCTTGCATCTCCCACTCATCCTCTGGAAGCTCATTCCATTCTCACACCGCCCTTTGTGTAAAAAAGCTGCCCTTTTGTCCCTTTTAAATCTACCCTCTTTCACCCTCTATGTTTGGATTCCCCTACCCTTTGGAAAAGACCTTGTCTATTCACCCGATCCATACCTCTCATGATTTTATAAGTTTCTATAATGTCACTCCTCAACATCCTACGCTCCATCTGATACAATCTTCAAGAACAAGCGTTTAAAGATAAGCACTGCAAAATTAATCAATATTAAAAATGACAGGTAACCAACACTCGGCACAAAAGTCAAACTGTGATTTGTTTTTCTCCATATTACAACACTAAGGCAGCATGAAACGCTTACTAGTGCCAATAAGAAGTCAAGCACCTGAATTCCTTTATCTAAAGGGGGTAATGATCACGGCAGTGAAAACGTACCTGTGGCCAGATGTATATACCACATAGTCAACATTCTCCCTCCTGGCCTCCGTATGACTTTGTGTGGTTGTGTCTTTTTTATCTTGCATTCAATAGAGAGAACCCCTTTCCTCCATTCACACCTTAAATTCGACCCATTATACAGAATCTTTCCTTTCACCACTGCGAAAAGCCCGTTTTTCTTTTGCCACACCCTCTTTTCCCTGCCACCCATCCTCCACTTCCGGCAAGGGATTAAAAGACCATTTTGCAATTGTATTCAGTTTTGAAGAATTGTCACACTGGACTGGAAAACTCTGTTTCTCTTTCTCTGCAGATGTTGACAGACTTGCTGAGTTTCTCCAGAAATGAATAGGCGCAGAACAATTTTTCAATTAAATAAATAATTATGGATACTGGAAATAAAAATACAAATCCTTTATCGAAGGTTCACTGGACCTGCAAGTTTAACTCTGCATTCACTCCAGAAAATCCTTGAACATCTTTCGCAATTTCTTCAGCAATTTCTGTTTTTGAACAATTTCCAACGACATATTGTCAAAGATGCCCAAACATCCTGTCCAACATGGAGCGTTGTACACTGGTAACTGAACGGTAACGCATGGTGACAAGTTCCTTGACTCTGAAACTGCATAAGGCTGTTATCACTGACACTGCAGAGCTCTGATTCATGGTCAGGGAGAAAAACAGAAGGAAACACATTCACTTCAAATACAGAAGATGGCATTACTGAAAGGAAACGTTTCAGATTAGTACCTTAAATGGATATTGTTTATGTAACAAATTGGAGGTGTGACACCAAGGAAAGACTTCCCGCAGAATGGGAATATGAAAATTGAAGTATTTCCGCATCAGAAACCAGAGTAGGTCACTGAGCACAGGGCTGATGGGTGAATGGGTCTCGGTGTGAACTGAGGGGCAGTCAGTAGAATTGAACTGTAGATATTGCAGCTAAAACTTGATTATCATCGGATGCTGTAGATTTCAATGACAATCTGTAACCTTTCCCCCAGGATAGTCCATCCATCTACCATTACCATCAAGCCGATTCATGGGTCAGTGACGAGTGTGGGTGAACATGGTCGGGTCGGAATCACATGCAGCTAAATCTGATGACAATCCATTAAAGCTACCGCACATGACTGGTTACAGTATGAACAGCAGGACTAAAATCTGATACAGAGAGAGAGATGATCCCAAGACTAACAAATCAGATATAAGCTCTGTCGTCCTGTCAAATCCATGCATAAAAGTCGATGGACCGTTAAACAACTTACAGTGTAAAAGATGCAGTATCTGCACCATCCTCAGCCAGAAGTGTTGTGTCGATTACCCACCTCACCCTGAATATGATACCCTGAAGCACAGATGCCCATCTTAACCAATTCAATTCACTGCACGTGACATGAAGCAACAGCTGGACACTGTAGATATGACAAAGGCATTTGGCCCTGACACCATTCCTGCAATAGGACTGAGGACTTTTGCTACACAACAAGCCGTGTTCCTGAGGAAGATGTTTCATTCGAGCTCCAACTCTGACAACTCCCTGGCAATGTGGGTAATTAGCAACTGCAGTCCTCACTTTCTCCTAACGTGGGTAATTACTCAACTATGTCCCATCCCCTAAGAAGGGAATAATTACAATCAGACCAATTGCCACGCCCTCAGTCCCATCACGATAGTCAAATTGGTTAGGGTTATTTTTGATAGAGCTGTTAAACAGCACAGAAATAATCGGTTCAGTGTGGTTTCCGACAGGCCCCCATGTGGAGATGGTGCTGTTGTGGAATTGTCATTGGATTGCTAATCCAGACCAGGATAATTCTCTGGCAACTGGTGCAAGTTAAAAACAATTAATAAAATATCGAGATCTATTATCTGGCGTCAGTAATATTGATCTTGTGTTCAATTATAGATGTCGATCTCCTTCCCCAGTGTACTTTCAGGAAGTGAATCCCCCGTGCTTTCCTGTCTGGCCTAAAAGTGACTCCAGACACACAGACACGTGATACACTCTTCAATGGTCTCTGAAATGGGCAAGCAAGGCACTCAATTGTATCAAACTGCTCCGAGACCTTAAAGGATAAACCCAGAGAGAACAGCCGGCACCAGCCTCGTTATCAGAAAAGGGAATGGGAAACACAATCCTGTCGACCCTGCAGAGACCTCCTTCCTAACAGCTGAGAGCTTGTGACAACATTTACAGAGCTTTCCCACACACTGCACAGAAGCATCGGGAAAGGAATACATCATACAACTCATTGAGCTTTCCCTATTCTCGTTAATGGCCGAACATCTCCTCAACGCAGTTTTCCCCATACAATATACATATCCCTTAATATGTTTAAAAATTGTGAAACATAAAATGAGAACTGCTGTAGTCCATTCAGCCCACCAGTTTTTCGCCTCCATTCTATGTACAGGCAGTTCACCAATAACACGTGTTGATTAAATACAATTCGGCTGCAATGCAATTCATGAACCTTTTTCTATAAAGTGAACTGGCGTTTACTGTGACGCGATTCCTTGTCGGGCACCAGCTGAACATCAAACCCAGCCTCAGAAACCCTCTATCTACAAAAGGTACAATCAATGTGTTCAGCTAAAACAGGAGTGCAATCGACTCTGCAGGCCTTGAAACTGAGCCTGATCTGGGAATTGTAGTCTATGTTTCGAAAGAGCTTTATTTCAAACTGTGGGGAGAATCTTGGGGAAAACTGGAATTCGGCATCGGCATCACATGGTCACTCAGCCCCCGTGTGCTTTCTGGTGAAGATTGTGGTGAAAGGTACAGTGCACCAGTGAGTGATTGTAGTGTGAAAGCGTTAGATTTACAGCACTGTTCCATTACAACATGTAATTTAAAGATTTATTTAGACTGTCCTATTGTGTGTTAGACCAAATTTAAATTTTGGTTTTTACTGATATTTTTAGGAGTTCGCCACTTACCCTCTTTTTTCCATAGACCCCATTATTAATATTGCACGATTTTCTACAACACAGTGTTGTACAGGAACCCAGTTATTATGTTATTGGAGAACAACCTGGAATGAGAGCTGATCTTCTATCTTCACACCATACTCCTGCTCTCTCCCTATCCTTTAGTTTCCAGAAATTCTGATTTATATTCAGGCCCTTGACTTCCACAGCCTGATCTTGGAGAGAGTACCCCTGGTTCGCCACTCTCTGAGTGCAGGCATTTATTCTCATCTCAACGCAAAGTGGCCTGTCTGTACCTAATATTGTGGCCCCTTGTTTTAGACGTTCCAGCCAGGCGATTTACTGATCGGCTTCTAATCTGTCTCGCCCTGTCAGAGTGTTATATATTTCACTGTGATTTTCACTCATTTTCCTAAAGCCCATTGAATACAGGTCCAGTCGCCCCAAACTCTGCTCCCACAAAAAGTCTGTCATCCCAGAGATCAGTCTGGTCATCCTTTGCTACTCTCACTCAATGTCAGGTTTGTGGTCTGTTAGGAAAAGAGACCAAAACTGCACACAATACTGCACAATGTTGGAGATGGGGTCTCACCAAGGCCCTGTACAGTTGCAGTGAGATACATTTACTCCTGTACTCAAATCCCCTGAAATGAAGGTGAATACAGCATTTATCTTCCTTCCTGCTTTCTACTCCTGCAATATTGCTTTCAGTGACTGGTGTACAGGGAGATCCAGTTTCCTTTCAAAGTTCCAGTTCCCCACTTGCTGGGCCTATATACACTTGTCAGCGTGCTAATGGCATTCCCAGAATTGACTTCTGTCTTCAGAACTCACTGCCCTACATGGACTCTGAGGGCTGCTCAGAAATAAACAAAAATGCAGCTTAAGTTCATTTACAGTGCAACATTTTTCAAACACTCCTTTTTCAAATGAGAGGCTGCCAGTCCATTGTTCCCATCAAAGTACACAACATCTCATCCACCCCATTACTCTCCATGTGCCACGTATTTGCCCAGTCACTCCACTTGTCTCAATCACCTTGGAACTTTTTTACATCCTCCTCATCCACTCACAGGCTGACATCGTTTAGTGCTGTCAGCAGACTTGGGAATATTGCATTTGCGCCCCTCTCCCAAAGATATGATGTGTATTGAGAATAGCTGGAAACCAAGACACGATCCTTACAATATCCTCCAAGCTTTCCATATAAAAATAAAACATTGTTTTATTCCTATTCACTGTTTCCTGCCAGCTCTCCCATTCGAAATCTATGACCATATATTAGCCCGAGTCCCATAGGATTCGAATTTGCACAATAGGCTTGGGGCTTTATCAAAAACCTTTCTGATAATCCACTCGCATGGCATTGATATCTCCTAGATAACTTTCCTAAAAGCCACTTTCTCAAATATGATTCCCATTTCATAAATCTCTGTTGACTTTGTCTATTCCCATTAATTTCAGTCCAATACTTTCTCTAAACCGTTTAGTTGCTATTTTCATTCTATTCCCTTTTTCTCACGAGACTGAAATTTCCTAGTATTGCTTGGAAGTTTTCTTTTTTGTTTTGTTTTCTTCTGTGAAAGCATAACTAAAGTATTTGCTCCATAGTCCTGCTATTTCTCGGTCCTTTATTATCTGGCATCAGACTGTAAGAAATCTGCAACCTTTTTCTCTTAATTTTGCCATTGACAAATTTCCAGAAAATATTACAAGTTCTCTATTAACAACTTTCTTAAGATATTCTTCAGAAACCCATCAATTCCTACCTTAAGCTACTCAATCATTGACCTTCCACTGCCATACAATCACAGAAGCACAGACTCTGTACTACCAGAAATACAGCACGGTCTACTTTAGGCCCACTTTCCGACACAAGACTGTAGCCGTGGATCTTAAAGCATTTGAAGTGCACAACCATGTGGTTTCTAATGGTTTGAGGTTACCATGACAACTCAACTCTCAAGAAGTGCATTCCAGACCCCAACACCCTCTGGTTGAAAAACAATTCTCAAATCTTCACTCAACCACAAATCCTTCACTTTAAAAATGTTGCCCTTTGAGTCCAAGCAACAGCTGCTGTCTATCCACCCTGTCCATGTACCTCGTAATCCTATCCTTCTGAATCACAGACCTCGCAGCCTTCTCTCCTCCAAACTAAACAACCTGAGGTTATCCAGCCTCTCTCCATAGCTGATATGCTCCATCCCAGGGAACATCCTGGTGAATCTGCTCTGCACCCCCTCCACTACAATCACATCCTTCCTATAATGTTGTTCCCAGACCTACACACAGTATTCGATCTTGCTCTCACCACAGTTCCGCATAGTTCTTATCAGCTCTGCCTCGATGAATAAAGGCTATGTTTACATTCCCCTAGCCTTTCCCAGATTGTGTATTAACCTGTACAGTCACATTCAGTGATGTGTGGAGAAACACCCTCTGAGCTTTCTAGTGTGCTGCCATTCATTGAGTACTCCTCTGTCTGGTTCCTTCTTCCAAAGTTGCATCACCTTATAGTTATCAAGGTTGCATTCCATCTGACATTGATCCACCCATTTGACCATTCCATCCGTATCTACCTGTAACATAAGGCCTTCCTCCTCACTGCCAACCACCCCGCCAATCTTTGTATCAAATCCAAACTTATTTATTACACACCCCACCCCTCGTCCATATTCACAGCTGCATCATTTATGAATACCACAAATAATAAGGTTAAAAATCTCTCAACATCAGTTATATCACGTGGTTGTGCACGTTGATGAAGAAGCTACGTTTCGAAAGCTAGTGCTGCCGAATAAACCTGTTAGACTATGGTCTGGTGTTATGCTATTTTTAGATTTGTCCACCCCAGCCCAATACTAGCACCTCCGAATCACAAATAATACGGGACCCAGCACTGATGCCCGTGGTACACCATTGGACACTAGCCTCCAGTCACACAAACAGCCTTCCACCACTCCCCTCTTTCTCTTACTACTAAAGTTGATTTAGATGCAACTTGGCAAGTTACTAATGAGTCCTACGTGTTCATTGGTTATTCTGCTCCACTTGACATACTTGTAAGTTATCTGGAGATTCTCTGTAATCTCGCCCTGCTTTGCCCATGTGTTAGTCATTCCCCTCCACGCGCAGACTTTCCTCCTTATTGCAGTCTTAAATGGTTTGTCCCTTATCCTGCCATTATTTGCCTTGAATGTGGATTAGACAGACTGATAAACATCCTGTTAATTTCAAACTTGTCGTATGTTTTGTGAGTTTTTTAAAGTTCACAGTGACCCACCGCTGGATCTTTGAACCTCAAGAGAACATAGGTTGCCGTCTGGATAATGTCCACCGCACTTCCTCTGTGGTCTGTATATTTTTTCTCAGATTCGGTCACCAAAACTGTGCACAATACTCCAGGTACAGTCTCACCAACACACTGCTTCAACGTGTCTTTACATCTATATTCTGACTCCCTTAAAGGAAGGCAACCAACTTTAGGGTTCCACTTACATATATTCCTCCAAATACCCTTCACATCATTGCATTTTCGAACTCACTTTGTGAGTTCTTATAGAAAGCCTTCTGATAATCTAAAATCTATATCAATTCTACTGGATCCCCATTATCTATGCTGTAAGAATCAACTTCAAACAATTCCGAAGTTTGTCAAGTATGATTTCCCTTTCCGAAATGCATACTGAGTCTCTCCAATGTTGCTGTTAATGTCGAAGTATCCAATATCACATCCTATATAATAGATTCCAACAGTTTCCCCACAAATGTCAAGTTAATTTGTCAGCAGTTCTCCACACTGTCTCTTCTTCTCTTTGTAGATGCTTGTATCCCTACCATTCATCTATAGTGCTTGGATCACGTTTACTAATGTGCATTTATCTACACCAGCTTCCAGACTCTGCAGAATGTACAGGAAAATAGAACGCAGTCATCGACAATGCAATCAATACTTCTATTTGTGATTTAGTTCTGAAGATTTTGGTATGAAGTACATCTGGTTTGTCAAGCTTAGCAATGCTCAATCCAGCTGCATGTTTAATATTGCCTTGTTACTGATAAGAATTGACTTTATGTCTTTACTTCCATAAGTCCTATACAATCACTTCGTATTTCTGGGTGATTTTCTGGATCTTACTCCATTACGATAGATGTATAGTAATTGGTCATTTGCTTTGCCATTTCCCTGTTATCCACCATAAACTCGTCTCTCCCAATTGCAAATTTCCACATTTGACATTTTTTTTTCTTTTGGAATATAGATCATAGATTTTTGAAATCTTTGTGTTTCTGTTTGTTTGCATGCATGTTCGCTTTTTGATTTCCTGATCAGTTTCATGGCCCTCCTTTACTGGATTGCAATTTTCTGAGAATTCTTAGGATTCCCCAATGTCTGGAATTCTTCTGAAGTCACTTCCTGTGATTATTATATTCCTTAATTTGTTATGTTAATCATCATTGAGTCACTTACTCACTCTTTGGTGTTTTCACCTGAAATAAGTAGACATATCTTTCAGATTATGTAGTATTTCTAAAAATCTCCTGGTCCTGACCAGATATATTCAGGAACACTGCAGGAGGACAGAGAAGTAATAGTGGGGGCCCTGGTTGGTAGCCAAAGGGTGAGGTCCCGGAGGACTGGAGCATAGCGAAGCTGTTCCCTTATTCGAGAAGAGCTACAAAGAAAAACCTGGGACCTATAGACCAGCAAACCTGATATCTCTAGTTGACAAGTTTCTTGAGAAGATTCTGAGAGAGACAATATACATGCATTTGGAAAGGCAGGGTGTGATTATGAGCAGTCAGCACGTCTTTGTGCGTGGGGGATCATGGCTCAATAATTTGTTAGAGTGCTTTGGTGAAATGACCAGTACTTTGACAAGGGCATGGTGGTATATGTGGTGTATATGGATTTCAGTAAGGCCTTCAGTAAGGTTCCACATGGTAGGCTGCTCTGGAAGTTTAGATCATATGGAATTGAGGGGGAGCTGGCAAATCAGATCATAGATTTGCTTCATTGTAGGAAAACATAGGGTAATAGTGGAAGTATGCTTGTCGGGCTGAAGGCCTGTGATGAGTGGAATGCCTCAGGGGTCGGTCCTGGGACTATTACTGCTTATTTTATGCATGTATATTGTATTTGTATTTACATCTTACACACATCTATGATTTAGACGAGAATGTACAGGCATGAATTATAAGTTTGAAGATGACACTAAAATAGGCGGTATCGTGGACGGTGAGGAAGATTATCAGAATTTTCAGAAATTACAGCAGTGCCTTGATCAGGTGTGAAAGTGGGCCGAGAAATGGCAAATGGAGTTTAATACAGATAAGTGTAAGTTCTTGCATTTTAGAAAGTCAAATCAAGGTAGGAGTTTCATGGTGAATGGCAGGGCCTTAAGAAGTGTATTGAGACAAAGAGACCTTGGAATTCAAGTTAAAGGTTCTCTGAAAGTGGAGTCACAGGTAGATAGGGTAGTGAAAAAGGCATTTGGCAAACTGGGCTTCATCAGTCAGAGTAATGAGTATCGAAATTAGGGAGTTATGTTGCAGTTATACACGATGGTGGTGAGGCAATACAGGTAGTTTTACGTGAAGTATTGTTCACTTTACTACGGGAAGGATGTTATTATCCTGGAAATAGTGCAGAAGAAATTTACAAGGATGTTGCCCGGACTCAATGGTCTGAGTTATAGAGAGAGGTTGGGCAAGCTAGAAGTTTTTACTTTAGAGTGTATGAGACAGCGGGGGATCTGATACCAGTGTATAAGATCATGGGAAGCATGGATAGAGTGAATTCAATCAGTCTTTTTGAGCAACCATGGACGAGAGGGCATCAATTTACGATCCGATGGGAAAGAGTAAAAGGGAACCTGACGGGCAATTTCTTTTACACACAGGGTGGTGTGCACATGGAATGAGATGCCAGCAGAAGTGGTTGAGGTGGGTAGATACGCAAAATTTAAAATGCATTCGGACAACTACACGGATAGGAAAGAATAAGAAGGATATGGGGCAAGGGCAGGGAAATGTGAATGGACATTTTGTTCGGAATGGACCAGTTTGGGCTGAAGAGCCTTTCTACGTGCTGTCGGACTCTATGATTCTCACAATCATTGCTTCTCCCATTGAATGTTATATTATATTTCCCCAATTCATTGGAGCGTGCTTGACCCTCTAGCCTCCGGGCTTCCATGATGCTTAACCAGAATGTTCAAACACTCGATATTGTATTCAGACGCCGTGTAAAAATGCAACATATTGAAGTCACTATTCCTCCAAAGCTGCTTCAGAGCAAGATTATTAATTAGTCCTCCTGACGACACAATACCAAATCTGAAATAACCTCCTCTCTAGTTTGGTTCACAACATACTGTTCAACCTACCTAATACACACTTACGGAAGTTTATCTTCACAGTATTAGTAGTCACTGCAGTTTCGGTGCAACTTGAGACCATCTATTATTACTGCAGCACACACGATTATTTGTTACTCATTCACAGGATGAGTGTGTCGCTGGATAACCAGCATTTATTGCTCATGCCAGAGGGCAGTTAAGAGTCAGTAGCGTTGTCTTGAGTCTGGAGTCACATGCAGGCTACACCAGGCTACATCAGTATCCTTCCCACAAGGACATCAGTGAACCAGATGAGTTTTTCCAACAATCGACAATGGATTCCTGGTCATCATAAACCCTTGATTCCAGATACATATTGAATTCAAATTCCACCATGGCAGGGTTTGAATTCATGTCCCCAGAATATTACCTGGGTCTCTGGGTTAAGAGTCCAGCGATAATATCACTGTGTCATTGCTCCCCCTTGCATATACTTGCATACCTAATTTCCAGAACCTATGTTGTAAAGTATTTCCGTGACAAATTTGGTTTTGATAATTATACACTAATGTTTGCTTCACCTTGCTATTTGTAAGATCCACCCAAACTGATTCTGTGGGAAGTTATGGAAAGGGTCTGTGGCGTTATTACTGATAGACTTGGACAAGACGTTCAGGGAGACTCACCTCAACGCTGAGATGATCTGAAGAATTGGTCAGCAATACAGGACAAGCATCAATATTCTTGCCCCCCACTTTTCTAGGATAAGTGTCACCATATTCTTCTGCTCCCTCACACTCACTGTGTATCTGTTATAACACCTACGCCCGAACAAGGCTCACACTCTATCTCCAAATAAGGCTCAAGCACGACCACACTCACTGTTGAATTTAGCACGTTCCTTCCCTCAGTTTTTCTGTCACTGACGCAATAGCCCCGCACACTTACACCACTGCATGGATACAACATTTTGGTCAGGCTCCCTCCGGACATCTCACCCTTCCCCCTTCCCCTATACCAGCATTAACAGCAGGGACACCCACTCCCACCCTCACTCCGTCCCTCCTCTTCTCCCATTCCAGGAGAAACATCCTGGAATAGGACATAAAAGGCCAAGCAGGGTGTTAGAGTGCCCGATATCCATTCCCTCACCCTCTACCTCGACATGTGGGGAGGATCCTGGAAAGAGCCAGAGACGTCCAGGACACCTTGTGTGGAGATTCTGAAACATCGCCGTCCCACCAACCGAGTAAACAGCAATGTTCACTAAAGAGCAATTCTCAATTTAAACTCGCTGGCAGTTCCAATCTCATCTCTCTCACTTTTCATGCTAAGTTAAAAGATGTCAGATGGAGACAGAGCGTCTGCAATGGGATACAGACAGGGGGAGGGCAGAGCATCTGCAATGGGATACAGACAGGGGGAGGGCAGAGCATCTGCAATGGGATACATACAGGGGGAGGGCAGAGCGTCTGCAATGGGATACAGACAGGGGGAGGACAGAGCATCTGCAATGGGATACAGACGGGGGAGGACAGAGCATCTGCAATGGGATACAGACAGGGGGAGGGCAGAGCATCTGCAATGGGATACAGACAGGGGGAGGACAGAGCATCTGCAATGGGATACAGACAGGGGAGGGCAGAGCATCTGCAATGGGATACAGACGGGGGAGGACAGAGCATCTGCAATGGGATACAGACAGGGGGAGGACAGTGCATCTGCAATGGGATACAGACAGGGGGAGGACAGAGCATCTGCAATGGGATACAGACAGGGGGAGGACAGAGCATCTGCAATGGGATACAGACAGGGGGAGGGTAGAGCATCTGCAATGGGATACTGACAGGGGACGGCAGAGCGTCTGCAATGGTATACAGACAGGGGGAAGGCAGGGCATCTGCAATGGAATACTGACAGGGGAAGGACAGATCACCTGCAATTGGATCCAGACGGGGGGAGGGCAAAGCGTCTGCAGTGGGATACAGACAGTGGAGGGAACGCTGTCTGCAGTGGGATACAGACGGGGGAGGGCAGAGCGTCTGCAATGGGACATAGACAGGGGGAAGGCAGGGCATCTGCAATGGGATACAGACAGGGGAAGGAAAGATCACCTGCAATTGCATACAGACGGGGGGAGGGCAGAGAGTCTGCAATGGAATAGACACAGGGAGAGGGAAAAGCGCCTGCAATGAGATACAGACAGCGGAGGGCAGAGCGAGGGTAGTGCGTCTACAATGGGATACAGACAGGGGAAGGGCAGTGTGCCTGCAATGGGAGACAGACTGGTGAAGGGATGCACCTCTGCAATGGGATACAGACAGGGGAAGGGCAGAGCATCTGCAATGGGATACAGACAGGGGGAGGGCAGGGCATCTGCAATGGGATACAGACAGGGGGAGGGCAGAGCGTTTGCCATGGGATACAGACAGGGCAGGGGCAGTGTGTCTGCAATGGAAGACAGACTGGGGGAGGGATGCTGCTCTGCAAAGGGATACAGACAGGAGGAGGCAGAGCGTCTGCAATGAGATACAGACAGGGGAGGGGCAGTGTGTCTGCAATGGGATACAGACAGGGGCAGGGAAGAGCGTCTGCAATGGGACACTGATGGGTGAGGGCAGAGAGTCTGCAGTGGGATACAGACAGGGGAGGCATGGCGTCTGCAATGGGATACAAACACGGGGAGGGCAGAGCATCTGCAATGGGATCCAGACAGGGGAAGGGCAGAGCGTCTGCAATGGGATACAGTTACGGGAAGACAAAGCTTCTGCAATGGGATACAGAAAGGGGGAGGGCAGAGCGTCTGCAATGGGATACAGACGGGGAGGGCAGAAAGTCTGCAATGGGATAAAGACAGGGGAGGGGAGAGCATCTACAATGCGACATAGACAGCTGAAGGCAGTGCGTCTGTAATGGGATACAGACGGGAACGGTAGATCATCTGCAATGGCATACAGACAGTGGGAGTGCAGAACATCTGCAATGGGACACAGATTGGGGAGGGCACAGCAACAAGCAATGGCATACAGACAGAGGATGGCTGTGAGCAAAGCTCCAGCAAAAAAAAACAGTACAATATATATACGTGATGGAAATTTTCTGTTTTGGGGAAAGGATGAAACAGCAGAAATTTATTTAAATGCAAGGAGAATGCAGAATTCGGACAATGTTCAAGAAGAGCTCACTGAGTCCAGTGTGGGACTGATAACGTTACTGATTTAACTTACAGATGGAAAATGTAGCCTATCTGTGGAGAAACATTCTATTGCTCCCTTTCTCTTTCCCTATCGCTCATCACAGCAATGTTTGGGAGTGAAAAAAAGCCCAGTCGTCTTTCGCACGAATGGAGGATTCCTGATGAGGATTCATTGGAATCTCCCCATTGCCTGAAGCAAAGCAATTCAGCCAAATTCAACTGTTACATGAAGAAATCCCATTGTCAGAAGGCTGTGCAAGCAGAATAACAACAGAAGTAATTATCTGACTCGATAGTGAAGGGAACAGACAGGAGATTCTGTGGCTGCAAAAGAGAATCCGGAATGGTGTGTAGCCTCCCACATGCCCAGGGTCCAGGATGTCTCAGAGTGGCTGCAGAACGTTCTCACTGGGGGTTGGGGGGGGCAGTGGGGGGAAGCAGCCAGAAGTCATTGTGCACGTTGGTACAATGGATAGAATGAAACAGGTAGAAATAGTGATGACATCCTGCAGAGTGATTGTGGAGAGCTACGGAAAAGGATAAAAGACAGAGTTAATATTAAGTTTACTTCCAGTTCTCCATGCTAGTGAGGGTAAGAATAGGATGATATGGCAGATGAAGGGGTGGCTAAAGAATTGGTGCAGGGGGCAGAGAATTTTGGATTACTGGGATCTTTTGTGGGGCAAGGTGACGTGTTCAGGAAGGACGGGTTGTACCTGAGCTGGAACGGGGCCAATATCCTGGCAGGCCTGTTTGCAACTGCTGCAAGGGAGGGTTTCAACGAGATTGGCTGGGGTTGGGGAGTGGTGGGATCCTCAACAGCAGGGAGGCAATTGCGAGGCTGGAAGGAGATACAGTAATCAGAAACAGTAAAATGAAGAGACAGGTCAGGCTAGACAACGACAGGGAGCAAGGAATGCCTGTTGGATTAAATCGCAACTGTTTCAATGCAAGATGGCTGACAGGTAAGGCTGACGAACTCAGGGCATGGATTGGTGCATGGGACTGGGATATTATAGCCATTACTGAAACATGGCTATGGGAGAACTATATCATTGGCCATATCACCAACATAGTTATAATTATTTTTTGTGGGCAGTGGAGGAGTGGGGCTAAAAAAGGGAGAAGGGAGCCAAAACAACACAGGGAATTATCGACTCAATCAGCCAACGTCAGAGACGAGGAGTTCGTTGGAGGGGATTCTGAGGGATAGAATTTGTATTTATTTAGAAAGACAAGGAATGATTAGGGATAGTTAATATGGAGTTGTGTGATGGAAATCATGTCTAATTAATGTGATTGAGTATTATGAAGTGATGACAAAGAAGATTGAAGAATACACCGTGGTGTACAATTTTTACACAAACTTCAGCAAGGCATTTAATAAGGTTCCCCATCGTAGACAGATTACTAAACTTAGGTTATATGTAATCTAGGAAAAGCTAACCAATTGGATACAAAATTGGATTGAAGGTAATGGATTGTTTTCCAGACTGAAGACCTGTGGCCAGCGGTGTTCTGAAAGAATCAGTGCTGAGCTCACTGCTTTTTAATCACGGCTATAAACAACTTTGATGTGATTATCGGAGGCATGGTTAGTAAGTTTACAGATAACATCACCAAATTGGTTCAGTGGACAGTGAAGAAGATTAACTCAGAATATAACGGGATCATTGATCATCAATAAGCCAAGGACTGGCAGATGGAGTTTAATTTATATATTTGTGAGGTTTTTCATTTTGGAAAGTTAAAGCGGAGTAGTGCCCTGGGGAATGTTGCTTAACAAACAGACCTAGGGGTGAAGATTCATCGTTCCTTGTAAGTGGAGTTTAGGTCGGTAGAGTAGTGAGGAACGTGGTTGACATGCTTGCCTTAATCGGTCAGAACATTGAGAATAGGAGTTGGAGTAACGTGTTGCGCTTGTACAGGACAGAGGTGAGGCCACTTTAAGTATACTGCGTCCATATCAGTTGACTCTTGTTAAGCTTGAAAGGGTGCAGAAAGGATTTACAAAGATTTTCTGGAACCTGAGGGTTTGAGCTACAGGGAGATGATGAACAGGATGAGGCTTTTCCCCCTGGACTGTCAGAGACTGAATGGTGACATGACAGAGGTTTAATAAAGTCCTGAGGGACATGGAGAGTCTGATTGGTCAAGATTTTTTTCCCAGTGTCGGGGCGTCCAGAACTTTACGGCATAGGGTGAAGGTGACAGGGCAAAGACAGAAGGGACCTGAGGGGAAACCTTTTCATACAGAGGCTGGTGGGTGTACTGTCAGAGAAAGTAGTGAAAGCGGGTACAATTACATGTTTACAATGTAACTGGATAGGTACATAAATCGGAATGGATCATGTGATGTGGGCCAAATGCTGGCAAGTGGGACGAGATCTGATTAAGATGCCTGATTGGACAAAAGGATCTTTTTCCACGCTGTATGATTCTCTTATTCTCACAGCGGGATGAGGAAGAATGCTAAAAGGGCCATTCGAATGGGAATTCTCTTCCCCGGAAGTTTGTGGTTCTTCTCTGATTACAAGTATTCACAGCTGAGTTAGTTAAAGATTTGACAGAAAAGTGAGTCACGGATAATGGGACACAGACTGGACGATGAGGCTGAGACCACAATCTGATCAGCCACAATCTTAATGCCTGGTGGAGAAGGCTCAAGTTCTCTAATGACCCACTCCTGCTCCTCAGTCCCATGTTTCTGTGTTCCATTCAACCCCTCTAGCCTGATAGACAGGAGCAGTTAGATTCCACTTATTGTTATAGCATGGTGTACAGAAATAGAGGAAACAGTTCAGTCCCTCGAGACTGTCCCACTCGGTTTGGGAGATTGGAAAATGTAATTGGAAGACCCAGGCTGGATATGGAAGAGGTTGCTCATTTCTCTTTACAAAACTTCCCATCTCTGTATCTTGTGCTTCATTTGTTGAACATGTTGTAGACCCAGATTCACTGTGAATACAGCCCCCAAATCTCACCCAGTGATGGCTCACAAAATCCACGGGTCTCCCTGATTGCAATAGTCCATAAAAGACCTTCCAGGAAAATAACACATACTAACTTTCCAATAACAGAATGGGTGAGCATCAGAAACAGGTGCAGGTCATTCACATCCCAAGCCTGCCTTGCCCTTCACGAAGATCAAGGCTGACCTGCTCCAAGTCTCAAATCTTATTAATGTCCAAGTCTTCTTGAGCACTTCCATAGAACACAGAACAAAGAACAGTATTGATTTGGAGATGTCGGTGTTCGACTGGTGTGTACAAAGCTAGAAATCACATAGCACCAGGTTATGTTCCAACAGGTTTAATTGGAAGCACAGTAGCTTTTGGAGCAACGCTCCTTCATCAGGTGATAGTGGAGGCCTCGACCGTAACACAGAATTTATAGTAAAAATTTACAGTGTGATGTAACTGAAATTATACATGGAAAAATTGATTGTCTGTTAAGAATACCATGATAGAACATAGAACATAGAACATAGAACAATACAGCACAGAACAGGCCCTTCGGCCCACGATGTTGTGCTGAACTTCTAACCTAGATTAAGCACCCATCCATGTACCTATCCAAATGCCGCTTAAAGGTCGCCAATGATTCTGACTCTACCACTCCCACGGGCAGCGCATTCCATGCCCCCACCACTCTCTGGGTAAAGAACCCACCCCTGACATCTCCCCTATACCTTCCACCCTTCACCTTAAATTTATGTCCCCTTGTAACACTCTGTTGTACCCGGGGAAAAAGTTTCTGACTGTCTACTCTATCTATTCCTCTGATCATCTTATAAACCTCTATCAAGTCACCCCTCATCCTTCGCCGTTCCAACGAGAAAAGGCCGAGAACTCTCAACCTATCCTCGTACGACCTACTCTCTATTCCAGACAACATCCTGGTAAATCTTCTCTGCACCCTCTCCAAAGCTTCCACATCTTTCCTGAAGTGAGGCGACCAGAACTGCACACAGTACTCCAACTGTGGCCTAACCAAAGTCCTGTACAGCTGCAACATCACTTCACGACTCTTGAATTCAATCCCTCTGCTAATGAACGATAATACTCCATAGGCCTTCTTACAAACTCTATCCACCTGAGTGGCAACCTTCAAAGATCTATGTACATACACCCCAAGATCCCTCTGTTCCTCCACCAGACTAAGAACCCTACCATTAACCCTGTATTCTGCATTCTTATTTGTTCTTCCAAAATGGACAACCTCACACTTGGCAGGGTTGAACTCCATCTGACACTCCTCAGCCCAGCTCTGCATCATATCTAAGTCCCTCTGCAGCTGACAACAGCCCTCCTCACTGTCCACAACTCCACCTATCTTCGTATCATCTGCAAATTCACTGACCCACCCTTCGACTCCCTCGTCTAAGTCATTAATAAAAATTACAAACAGCAGAGGACCCAGAACTGATCCCTGCGGAACTCCACTTGTAACTGGGCTCCAGGCTGAATATTTACCATCTACCACCACTCTCTGCCTTCGACCGGTGAGCCAGTTTTCTATCCAATTGGCCAAATCTCCCTCTATCCCATGCCTCCTGACTTTCCGCATAAGCCTACCATGGGGAAACTTATCAAATGCCTTACTAAAATCCATGTACACTACATCCACTGCTCTACCCTCATCCACATGCTTGGTCACCTCCTCGAAGAATTCAATAAGACTTGTAAGGCAAGACCTACCCTTCACAAATCCAAGTGATAGTTTCACTTCTTTCATGTGTAAATCACAAAACCTTTTTTTTAAAAAAAAGTTGCATTCTCAGGTGAGCTGTGAACAATGGTGATAGCAAGATAAAATGTTGAAGGTGTTGGCCCCCTGTGTTCTCTGACTATGCCATGATGTTTAGATTGATTCTAAGCTAAAAAGTGTGATAACGGAGTTTTACATGAATTCCTGCAGATTTTGAGCTCAAGGTTCTACATTAATGCATGCTGTTAGGACCTCCAGCTCTCGACGTTGTGTTGTTTGTCCTACTCTAACCTACATGCTTCCGTTCACTTTGTTCCATGTGCCTATCCAAGAGTCTCTTAAGTTTCCCTCACGTATTTGACTCTACTACCACTGATGGTAGTGCATTCAACACACCCACCACTCTCTGTGTAAAGAATCTACCTCTGATATCTCCCCTAAAACTTCCTCCAATTACCTTAAATTTAGGCCACCTCGTCATAGACATTTCTGCCATGGGAAAATGTCTCTGGCTATTCACTCTCTATCTGCCTCTCATCATCTTGTACACCTCTGTCAAGTCACCTCTCATCTATTTTTCCTCGTAAGACTTCTAGTCCAGGCAGCATCCTGGTAAATCTCCTCTTTACACTCTCAAAAGCTTCATTATCCTTCCTATAATGAGGAGATCAGAACTGAACACAATATTCCCTGTGAGGTCTGAGCAGGGCTCTATCGGGCTGCAGCATAACCTCGCGGCTCTTAAACTCAATCCCCCTGCAACTGAAAGCCAACATACCATACACCTTCTTAACAACCCGATCAACTTGGGTGGCAGCTTTGAGGGATCTGTGGACACGGACGCTAGGATCCCTCTGTTTCTCCACACTGCCAAGAATCCTGCCTTTAACCATGTATTCTGCATTCACATTCCAGCTTGCAAAGTGAATTACTTCAGTTTGAACTCCATGTGCCATTTTCAGCCCAGCTCTGCATCCTTTCGATATCCCATTGCAACCTACAATAGCCCTCCACATTCTGTACCACTCCAACCACCTTTGTGTAATCGGCAAACTTACTATCCAACTCTTCAACACGCGCATCCAAGTCATTTTTTGTAAATAACAGAGAGCAGAGGTCACTGAACTGATCCCAGCGGGACACCACTGGTCCCTTTCAGTGATCTAGCTCCCCTAACACTCTGTGTAAGAGAGTTCCTGACATTCACTACTCTCTGTTTGAAGAACACCTTTTCTGCTTCAGCACCATGACCTATTGATATGAACAAAAGCGGTAACGCAGGGGCTCAGGTAAGAGAGACTGATCCTGAGCTCAAGGCAGTATTTGACTGAGGATGACATCAAGGAACCTGAACAAAATCACACTTACTGAGAATTAATTATGACCTCTACACTGCTTGGAGTCATTCACGGCACAAGGGAAGATGATTATCATTGGTGGGCATCAATCATCTCAGCCGTGGGGCACATCTGCAGGAGATCCTCAGCGTAGCTTCCTCAGCTCAGGCATCTCCAGTTTGTCATCATAGAATCCCTACAGTGTGGAAGGAGGCTATTCATCCCATTGAGTCCAAACTGAGCAGATTAGATTCCCTACAATGTGGAAACAGGTACTTCGGCCCAACCAGTCCACACCGACCCTCCGAAGAGTAACCCACCCAAACACATTTCAGTCTGACTAATGCACCTAACATGATGGACAATTTAGTCTGGCCAATTCACCCTGCGTGCGCATCTTCAGACTGTGAGAGGAAACCGTAGCACCCGAAAGAAACTCATGCAGACAACTGGGGAATGTGCAAACTCCACACAGACAGTTAGCTAAGGCTCGAATCGAACCTGGGACCCTGGTGCTGTGAGGCAGCAGTGTTAGCTACTGATTCACCGTGCCAGCAGATGAGGGGGCATGAAGTCTACAAAGTTTTCAGGACAGGTTGTCCCTCTTCAGCTCTTGAAACAATCTGTGACCATGTATAGCAAGACTCAGACAACATTCAAGACCGTGTTGTTAAAGTCTGGGTAACATTTATGTAACAGCACAGTACATTTCCACAGTAAAAGGACAAGTTCATTCAGCAGCTCAATCTGGTTTCACGAGAATGTGGGGAAGCCATTCATCCCATCAAAACTACTGGGCAAAAGAAGGAGAGCCCATTCAGTGCCTCCTGCCTGTTGCACAGGAACGTGGGAGTCTGCTCTCTCCCACATGTCACGTACATGGGATCAGAAAGAACCATTTCACACCCGCAGTCACTCACAAAGGAACAGGAAGAGGTTATTCAGCTTGTCAAGCCACTAACGCAGGAACAGGAAAGTGTCAGAGATTCTCCAACATCACAAACAAATGGAGCAGGGGCTGCACAAACAGACTGCTCCAAATTGATCCACATGGCTTAATTACTCATGGCACATATGTGTTACTTTAACATGGGTTTCAGGCAGTCAGAATGAATCCAACATTTTTTAGCCATTCTCCAAGTTAGATTCCATCTCCAAGAAGGCAGACCCATGGTCTCCGTGGAGGTCAGAAACCGATGGGGAATAACAAACTGTTTCAGAATGATGGCATTTTGGCTGCTGACAGGATTGTGTACAAAGTGACAATCAATGCAGTGTCACACAGTAACTGTGCATTAAAGTGTTCAGAGTTCATTCAGAGTCTGCACCTCTCTGTCAATCGGCGTGAGGGTTCTGCAGATGCATGAAAACTGTCGTGAATTAAACATTCAATGAAAAGTATGACATTGTCACCCAATTCAGCTGTTTGGGACATAATGAGTTTCTGTCCATACCCATCAAGCTTCAACTTCTTATTCTTTCACAGCGCTACAGATTAAGCACATAGTTGCTACACTCTCTCCTCATGGTAACATCATGCTAGTGTTTAGTCTGGTCAGACTCCTTTGCACTGTCTCGGTGACAAAGAGATCATTGGTTATAAAGCAGACCAAACCTTTACACAAAGCACCAAATACTATCTCAACAAAACACGATCAGTGGGAAAGATATTCTAACTTTTATACTTCAATCATTTTGCCTGAAGAGCCACATATCATTTATTTCCTGTCCCTGTATGAATTCTATCAGTGACTTATTACCAAGGACATCCAGGTCTTTTTCAACAAAAGCACTCACCAACCTCTCTACCATTTAATAAATATAAATGTACATGATGATATTTGTTGTTCACATCTGAATAATTGTTATACCTTGTGAACAGCTATTGCTCAAACACTGATCCTGCTGCCATCCATCAATCCTTCAGTCCAGAGAAAAACGCTACTCTTCTCATATCTCCGTTACTCAAATTTTAATCCATGTGGTGTATATTCCACCCCTACCTACCCATGGACTCTAACATTCCCCATTCACCTGTATTCAGACATGTCAAGCGTCTTCTAAAAATACAAATACTCCACTCCCATTGGTTCTCAACTTTCGATGTCACAACGGACAATCTCCACAAACAGGTTTATCAAAGATCATTTCCCTTTCCTGAATCTAGGCTGAATGTACCAAATCATATCATTATTCTCCAAGTGTCTAGTCGTCATGTTCCTTCAAAAAGGTTCCAATTTTTTTTTTCTCACAGTTGACATCAAATTATTTAGTTTTCTGTTTTCCCTCTCCATCCTGTTTTATATATTTAGGTTGACATTAGCTGTTGTCCAGTCTGCAGGATCCTTTCCAGAATTTAACTAGCTTTGAAGAATAATCAGTAATTTTTTCACTAGCTCTGTTCTCGTCTCAATCACTCTGAGATGTAACTCATCAGATGCAGCAACTTATGAAACTTCAATTCAATTAGATTTTCATTAACATACGCTTCATTAATTCTGATTTCCTTCAGTTTCCAATTTTTACCAGTCCCTCTGTTCCCTAATATTTGTGGAAAGTAGTTTCTGTACCTTCCCTTGCGGAGATGGAACCAATGCATTCCTCTCAGCAGGCAGATGGTTTCAGTCAACTCGTGAATACATTGGAAGACTGCACTTCAGTGATAGTGGACATATTACCCACTGCTGCCTGCAAAGTTCCAGAATCAATCCAGTTTAATTTATTGTGAGTGTCAGCGCAGTCCTGCTACTGGTGTGAGAACACAGGTTATACTGAAGGAGAGGATACAGCTCAGTGATCACCTCAATTTTGAGACAAGCAGGTTTTACACTTTACACCTGAATGGCTGCAGCTTAGACAAATCTTCCTGGAAATCCCAGAGAGGAAAATATCGTGCCTCGCTCCTCCCTGTGTATACAGCTTCCCTTCTTTGTAGTCTCAGCTCCAGTTGTTTATCATGGACCCAAACACACTGTAAATGCAGTATCCAGAATGGACTTCCCAGACAACCGAGGCTCCATGATTGAACCCAGCAGCTGACATCACAATCCTGAGAACACCATCCACAGAGCCTCCACTGACTTTCCAGATGACAGCAGCAAGTGAATTCCCCACACCTGCAATGCATCCAATCACGACTGAAAATGCCTCGGTCTCCTCAGTTTCTCTAGGAGACGGTGAAGACTGCAGACACTGGAGATCAGAGCTGAAAAATGTGTTGCTGGAAAAGCACAGCAGGTCAGGCAGCATCCAAAGATCTGGAGAATCGACGTTTCGGGCATGAACCCTCCTTAAGGATTGAGGAAAGTGTGCCAAGCAGGCTAAGGTAAAAGGTAGGGAGGAGGGGCTTGGGGGAGGGGCATTGGAAATGCGACAGGTGGAAAGAGGGTGATAGGCCGGAGAGGGGGTGGGGGCGGAGAGGTCAGGAAGGAAATTGCAGGTCAGGAAGGTGGTGCTGAGTTCGAGGATTGGGATTAAGACAAGGTGGGGGGAGGGGAAATGAGGAAGCTGGAGAAATCTGAATTCATCCCTTGTGGTTGGAGGGTTCCCAGACGGAAGATGAGGCACTCTTCCTGTTGGAGGAAGCGCACCTCATCTTCCGCCTACGAACCCTCCACCCACAAGTGATGAATTCAGATGTCTCCAGCTTCCTCATTTCCCCTCCCCCACCTTGTCTCAATGCCAATCCTCGTCCTCAGCACCACCTTCCTGACCTGCAATTTTTTTCCTGACCTCTCCGCCCCCACTCCCTCTCCGGCCTATCACCCTCACTTTAACCTCTTTCCACCTCTCGCATTTCCAACGCCCCTCCCCCAAGTCCCTCCTCCCTACCTTTTATCTTAACCTGCTTGGCACACTTTCCTCATTCCTGAAGAAGGGCATGCCCGAAACGTCGATTCTCCTGATCTTTGGATGCTGCCTGACCTGCTGTGCTTTTCCAGCAATACATTTTTTAGCTGCTCAGTTTCTCTTCCTGGCTGAGAAAGCTCTTACATCTCCACACAGACGCACAGTAACAGTTCCTGTCTCCAAATAAACAGTTGACAATGGAACATTACGTTGCTCTCTATCTCAGCGACTATAAGTAATGCTGATGGAGTCTCACCACACTCAGAGACAAGAGATAGAGGGAAAATAACTCACGGTAAGCAGGGAGATCCCATAATAAACATGATATTCAGGAATATGTGAAAAGGGGAAATGGTAGAATAACTTCCCATTCTGTTTTCCTTCCAGTCCATCATCAGCAATCCTTTTACTTGCTTTTCCTTTCTCTCTCTCTCTCTCTCTCTCTCTCCATATCTCTCTCTTTCTCTCTCTCTCTCTCTTGATGGACATCATCCCCTCAACACAAACCTCCCGCTCACCCTTCCTACCATCCCTGATATAATAATATTATTTCTCAGCTGCATTCAGTTTTGATAGGTTCACTGAACTCGAAACATTTTTTTTCCGACAGACTGCCATACCTGCTGAGATTCTCCAACACTCTTTCAGAAGGGGAGAATTTTATTTCAGATCACCAGCATCCACATTTCCTTGGTTATTTCATCTTTAATGTTGTTGCTTCGCAGGATGCCAGCATCACTGGCAAGGGCAGTATTTATTGTCCATCCTAGCTGCCCTTGACCACGCGGACATTTGTCAAGGCAATATGGAGGCAACTAAATTGTTGTGGATCTGAGGTGACACTTAGTTCAGACTGGGGAAATATGTTAGGCTTCTTTACCAAAGGTTATCAATAAAATAAGAAAATAAATCCTGATGGTTTATGCTTGCCATGAGTGAAATTAGGTTTTATTCCAATTTTAGATATTGGAATTTAACTTTAGTCATCGGCTGTGGTAGGATTTCAGACAATGCTTTTTGAGTCATGACTTGCGCCTCTGAATTAAACAGTAAGTGACATTATTACTCTGTTTACGAATGTCTGTTGTGAAGTAACTGTAGAGACAAGAACAAGCTTGTGGTCAAACTATTTGTAACTGGAAGAGAGGTCAGAAGAGAACTGGAGCCATAAAATCTGTCATTAACGAAGGGGTAGATGATGGCGAAGTCAGCAACAGAACACAGGCAGAGGTGGAGATTGGGGATATTATGAAGGTGGGTGGCGGCGGGTTTGATCACACAGAGAGAATATGGAGACATAAAACAGTTCACTGTATAAAGGAAACTCAAGGTTCCGTACAGTCTTATTCCTTCTCACATGTTTATGAGTAAGTACTTTGGAAATGCATGAGAAGGACGTGGCGTTTGTGACTCCAAGTTTATGTATTTGTTAAATATAATCAACCAGAATAGCAATAACATTCAGCATTATTTATAGAATCGACAGAGATAGACTTACCAGGAACACCAATAATAGCGAGGATGGGATAGTACCCAGCTTGACTAATCAGCAGTACGGCTCGTATTCGCAACTGTAACCATGCCCAATCCTGAGAAAGCCAGGAAAAACCCAATAATAAACTCCTGTCCATTGTTATAACATTCAAGTCTAATGTTCTCAGATTCGGATCCATTGTTGGAACATTCTAGTCTAAAATTCTCAAATTAAATCAATTGTTGGACCATTTTAATGTTCTCAGAGTCTGATTTCTCTCTCTTCCTCTGTAGCTACTGATCTCAATCTTGTTGAGGTTGACTCTGCGCCGAATACTATGACATAAAGTTTGAAAGAAGGCTCTAATTATGGAAGAGGGAAAGCTTCCAGTGACCCAGGTGGGTCCAGAAAGACTGATATTAATCACAGTCACTGAACAAACAGATCAAGTTAACCCATTTCATGGCAACTCTGATATATCACAATAATTGGTGTGGGTGGGATTTTGATATCGATGATTATTGGGCTCATGGCACATCTCCAGTTGTAAACATCGAGGTGGGGGAGAGACATCATTCTTTCTCTTTACAAGCTCGATTATTCTGCTGTGTTTTGGTAGTATAGGAATTGCTGGGCTCCCGAGGCCGTCTGTGTCTGATCACCAGGCCCGCTGCATCTTTTTGTTTATTTTTGTTTAACTTTGACTTTTGTCTGTCCAGCATTTAACGGCTTAGGTGGGTTTAGGCATTTTGGACAGATGCCTACAGAGCCATAGACGGTATAGATACAGTCCATTCCTTGTGTTCTTGCAGCCACGGCCTGGTCCTGTGGAGTGATGGTCAAACTCTCACAGAACCAGGACTCTTAATTTTAACTTTCACCAATTATTGCTGGGGTCTCAGCAGGGTTGGAAGGCAGGAAATCTCTCCCCGATTCTACACACTCTGTCTGTGATTTCTCTCGGAACTGTCTTTTGATGTTCTTTCCTCCTGGATTGGAGAACTGCATGTCAGACAATCTGTTTCCTGCATATGTTTTTTGACCTTTGTGTGCTTATTGGATGATACCATATTGGAGCAGTTACTGTATAGTAGTTAAATAAACTATTATTTGCTAAGTTTTTGAACAGAATTAAGTTATTGCAAGTTCGTCTTCCTTTTGTTGTCTTTTATCGACAGTCTTCGAATAAATTGTGTTTTGCTTAATGTCGAATATTTTGACCAAGTAAATTCTATCTCAAACACAGCACCTTACATTTACCAGCGGAATGGGCCGAGCTGGAGGAGTGATAATCATGTCAAGAATTATATCGGTTACCCAATCCACCTCTCAGAACCAGCCAAGACACGTATAAGCCCAGATGAGGTACCTCCTCAACATGAAGTGCTGCGTAGACCAGGCTAGTGTACTGCTCAGCAATCCGTTCAGGATCGAACACTGTTTAGAGCTCACAAGTTCACTACTTATGTGTCCAACAGTGTACTGAGCTATAAATTTGGACTAAATGATCTGTTCAACACAGGGCGCTGTGCAGAACACACAAAGGCATTGTTCTATTCACACGGACTGGATATCTGTGCAGCATGGGGAGCTGTGCAGTAAATAGCAGTGAATTTATCTTTTAATCTGGAGCAGTTACCTTCCCAGCACACGCAGCTGTGTGCACCAATTGATGCATTGCTGTGTGACACTGTACTAGATCACTGCCCAGCGTGGGGAACCTTGCAGCTCATGGTGGAAGCGACAGGATGTGCAGCACCTCTCCATTTACAGCTCCATACGTCCAATGTGGCATGACACAGGAGTGCTATGGGTGTGAAACTCACTGCCAGAGCGGGATGGTGGGGGAATCAGTTTAAATACCAACAAATGGGTGGAACTTTGTTAAAAGCGAGGGGAAGATTGAGAGAGAATTTCAGAGAATGATCTGATGGTAGGTTTTAAAATTGTGAAATGAGAACATTTTGATAGCATCTTGCAATATAAGCCACAGTTTCTAGGAATGATGGGTGAGCAGGATATTTGTGTAAGTTATGATGATTTAGAATTTTGGATAAGCATTTGTCCTGCAGCGTTGTAACTGGGAGTAGGATCAGCAGAGTTTTCGACTCACTGGGCTGAATCGAACAATAATTTGTCTCAGTGCCATTTTCATTGAATGTGACAGAAGGAATGTCTGCACGAGGCAGTTAGTTTCCTGGTGTTATCTTATCGAACTCACCTAATTAACTACCCACCCTACCTCATGGTGTCCCTCTCATTCAACGCCAGCACGATTTTCCCACCCATTATGGCTGGAGGTGCTCACCATCGCCCGGATGCCCCTGGATATTCAGTGATCCCTGGTACTGCTGCCATCATGAAAAGTCCAATGGGCACACGGTTGAGTTTTGTCAGTTTGGAGCTGCCCTGCACAGTTTACCCGAGCATGGCAGATAAAGGGAAATTACACCACAGCTTGACGACAGAGGCATGGAGGTCATGGTGAATGGTCTAGTATAGAGGGGGACCATTCTCTTCCCAGACCATGGTCTGAGCACACCACCCAAATCAGTGCAGTGGAAGTTAGGAACAGCAAGGGAGCAGTCGCCGCATTTGGGGGTTTTCTATAGACCATCTAAAAGCAGTAGAGAGATTGAAGATCTCATAGGCGGGCAGATTCCAGAAAAATGCAAAAGTGGTAGGGTTAATGTTATGGGCGATTTCAACTTTTCCAATATCGACTGGAACCTCCTAAGTGCAGATGATGTGGATGAAGCCGTTTTTGTCAGGTGTGTTCAAGATGGTTTCCTTGCTCAGTATGGAGACAGACCAACAAGGAGAGGCCATTTTGGATTTGGTGTTCGGCAACGAGCCAGGACAGGTGTCAGAACTAATGGTGGGAGAGCACTTTGTTGAAAGTGATCACAACTGCCTCACATGGAGCATAGTCTGGGAGAGTGAAAGGAGCAGTGTCTGAAGGAAGATATTTAATTAGGGAAAAGGAAATTATCATGCTATCAGACAGGAGTTGGGAAGTACAGACTGGGAGCAATTGTTCCACAGAAAGGGCACAGTGGGCATGTGGAGACTGTTTAAGGAGCAGTTGTTGCGAGTGATACACAAATTTGTTCCTCTGAGACAGGAAAGAAGGGGTAAGATTAAGGAACCTTGGATGACGAGAACAGAGGAACGTCTCGTCAAAATGAAGCAGGCAGCTTACGGAAGATGGAGGAAGCAAGAATCTAACACAGCTTTAGAGGATTACAGGCTTACTAGAAAGGAGCTCATAAATGGGCCGAGGCGAGCCATGATGGGGCACGAAAAAGGCTTGGCAAGAAGGATTAGGGAGAATCCAAAAGCATTTTTCTCATACGTGAGGAATAAGAGAATAATCAGGGAGAAGGCAGGGCCAATCAGGGATAGCATAGGGAACTTATGCGTGGAGTCTGAGCAGATAGGGGAAGCCCTAAATGAGTTTTTTGCTTCAATTTTCACCAGTGAAAGGGAACTTGTTGTAAATGAAAACTTAGAGGAGCTGGTCCTGATCATGATTGATGAAATTGATGTGCTAGAAATTTTGGAAAACATTAAGATAGATACGTCCCCAGGGCCAGATTTATCCTAGAGAGCTCCGGGAAGCGAGAAAGGCGTTAGCTAAGCTGCTGGTGAGGATAATTGCTTCCTCAGTCTTCACAGGAGTCATACCGGAGGATTGGAAGGAGGCGAATGCTGTTCCTTATTTCAAGAAGGGTAATAGGGAAATCCCTGGCAATTAGAGACCAGTCAGTCTTGCGTCAGCGGTCAGCAAAGTTTGGAAAAAATTCTGAGGGATAGGATGTATGACTATTTGACAAAGAATTGTGTGATTAAAGCAGTCAGCATGGCTTTGTGGGGGGCAGGTCATTCCTCACAAATCTGATTGATTTCTTTGAGGAGGTGTCAAGACAGGTCGACGACAGTCGAGCAGTGGACGTGGTGCATGTGAACTTCAGTGGTTGTAGATGGAAAATATTCTGCTTGGAGGAGTGTTGAGAGGGATCCCACATCGCTATGTCCTTGGGCCTCTGCTCTTTGTAGTTTTTATAAATGACTTGGATAAGGAGGTTATGGGGTGCGTTAGTAAATTTGCTTATGACACAAAGATTGGAGGCGTCGTCGAAAGTATAGAGGGCTACTGTAGGCTGCAGCGTGACATAGATAGGATGCAGAGCTGGGCTGAGAAATGGCAGATGGAGTTCAACCTGGGTAAATGCGAAGTGATTCATTTTGTATGGTCAAATTCGAATCCTGAATATAGCATTAAATACAGGATTCTTGGCAGTGTGGAAGAACAGAGGGATCTGGGTGCGCAAGTGCATAGATCCTTCAAAGTTGCCACGCAAATGGATAGGGTGTCAAGAAAGCATATGATGTTTTGGCTTTCATGAACAGGGGGATTGAGCTTAAGAGCCGCAAAGTTTTTCTGCAGCTCCACAAGTCCCTGGTGAGACCACACTTGGAAATTGTGTCCAGTTGTGGACCCACTACTATAGGAACGATGCAGGGGCTATCGAGACGGTGCAAAGAAAGTTTACCAGGATGCTGCCTGGCCTGGAGGGCTTGCTTTATGAGGAAAGGTTGAACAAGCTTGGACCTTTCTCTTTGGAGACAAGGAGGAGAGAGGAGATCTGGTCGAGGTGTACAAAATAATGAGAGGAATAGATAGAGTCAATACCCAGAGACTTTTCCCCAGGGTAGGATTGACTAGTATGATAAGTCATAGTCTGAAGACATTAAGAGGAAGGTAAAAGGGAGACGTCAGAGGTAGGTTCTTTTTGCAGAGAGTTATGATTGTATGGAATGCATTGCCAGCTCTGTTGGTGGAAGCGGAGTCATTGGGAACATTTAAGCGACTGATGAACATGCACGTGGATAGCAGTGAGTTGAGGGGAGCGTAGGTTAAATTACTACATTTTACATTAGGATTAAATCTCAGGACAACATCGTGGTCCAACTGGCCCGTTCTGTGCTGTACTGTTCTATGTTCTATGTTCTATTTAGTATATTTAAAACAGACACAGATAAGTTCTTGATTGACAAGGGGATCAAAGATAACTGACAGGAAGCAGGGAAATAGGGTTGAAAATCTATCATTCGTGATCAAATGGCGGAGCAGACTTGATGGTCCGAATGGCTTCATTTCTGCTCGTATTGAGTTGTGGCCTGATAATATTTCGGTCCTGGATGGCACGGTGTCTCAGTGGTTTGCACTGGTGCCTCACAACATCAGGTAACTGGGTTCGATTTCCTCTGGGTGTTCTAGTTTCCTGCCACAGTTCAAAGTTGTGCAGGTTAGGTGAACTGGTCATGCTGCATTGCCGATTGTATTCAGGGATGTTGATGTAAGGTGCAATAATCAAGGGTGTACGTATAGTATTAGGGTAGAGAATGGGATTGGTTTGCATACTCTTTGGAGGGTCAGTATAAACCTGTTGGGCTGAAGGGCCTGTTTTCACACAGTAGGGATTCTAAGAAAATGCAGACTGCTGCAATGATCCAATGAAGCACAACCCAAGCTCGAGTAACAGCTCACTTTACACTTTGATGCGTTACAGTCTGTAGGAGTTAATATTCAATTCCATAAATTCAAAGCCTGAACCCATTGTGGTTGTTCTCCACTTTCTGTACACTCTCCCTCCTGGGGTCCCTAAGCACGTGTCTTGCTTATGTTCCATTCTACAGAGAAAATCAATTTCTAATATTTACACATTTATTTACACCCATTATATACCTGTGTCTCTTTCACCACAATTTCAAGCCCATTTGTCTTTCACACTGGGCCTCCAAACACTCTTTCCCACCTCTGCCAAGATACTAAAGCGCTCACTTTCCAATCCTTTACACGTTTGAAGAAGATTTAAACTGGACTTGAAACATTAACATTGTTTCTCTGTCTCTGCAGATGTTGCCAGTCCCCTAAGTTCCTTCAAAAATGAAAAGTTACAAAACACATTTTCAACAGAGCAAAGATCATTGGATACAGGAAATCTGAAACAAAAACAAAAATTGTTGGACTTACTGGGTGCTTTGAGGAACAGTCATAGAACCCGAAATATTAACTCTGCTTTCACTCCACAGATGCTGTCAGACTGGTCAGTATCTTCAGAAATTTCTGTTTTTGAACAAGTTTCAAGCATGTGTGTCAAAGCTGCTCACACGCCCTGTCCAACATGGAGAGCCATACACCGGGAAGTGAATTCACTTGCTCTGAAACTACATAAGGCTGTCATCACCGACACTACAGAGCTCTTAATCATGGTCATGGAGAGAAACGGCGGGAAACACATTCGCTTTAAACAGAAGATGGCATTACTGGAGCGGAAAATATTCAGGTGAAAACGTTAAATGCTTTTGAGGATTGCGACAACTGGAGGCATGGCATCATGAAGATACCCAAACAGGATGAGAATTTTTAAAAAAGGAAGTGTTCCCACATGAGAAATTGGGATAGGGCACTGTGTCCAGGGGAGGAGGACGACCGTGTCCCCGTGCGAATGAGGACAGGCAGCAGAATTGTATTGCAGATATTGCATCTCAAACTGGGCATTCATGTGATGCTGTAAATCATAGCAGCCGTTGTAGCACCAGCAGAATCATATTCAACCACAATATAATCTCTCAGTCTACCATTACCATGAAGCTGATCTCCGCTTCAGTGATGAGTGTGGGTGAACATGCTACGGTCAGAACCGTGTGTACCTAAACCTGATGATAACCCAATCAAGCTACTGCACTTACTGCTTACATTAACAAACAGCAGAGGTAACATCTGATAGAGAGGGCGCCATGATCCCAAGACTGTGACCAGTTCTTTTAAAACCAGCTATGAATTACTGATGGCCTGTCTACTCTTCCTCTTTTCTGTTAGAAAAATCCTTGATCCTCTTGTTAGAGACAGTTCAAGAACTTCCCTCCTATTACCATTTTGTTTACGTCTTTAAAATACTTACTGTGCCTTCCCCTGTGAGGAAAATGTAAAACATGGGTGTAAATTATCTATCTGCTCCCTGTAGCCAATTCTTCAGTCACACCCTCCAATTATCCTCAGTATACTTTCCTAATTAATTTCACCTAAGATCACACACTCATCTTGAACTTTTTTTATATGCTCGGAAAAGATCGTGCTACTTGTTTTTGTATTTCTTGCCAATTTACTACATCATGTGTTTTCTCCCCTTTTCCTCGCTTTCTTGATTGATACAGCCATATAGTGCACAAACAGACCCTTTGGTCCAACTTGTCCATGCTGACAGGGTTTTCCAAACTAAACTAGTCCCATCTGATTGCATTTTGTCCATATGCCTCTCAACCTTTCCCATTCATATGTTTGTCCTAATGAGTTTTAAATGTTGTAGCTGTACTTGCATCTCCCACTCTTTCTCTGCCAGCTCATTCCATATACACACATCACCCTCTGTGTGAAAACATTGACCCTTCGTCCATTTCAAATCTCCCCTTTTTTACCTTAAACCTCTGCCTTCTATGGTTGAACTCCCCCGTCCCCGGGAAAAGACCTTAGCTGGTCACTCTATTCATACCTCTCATGATTTTATAAACTTCTACCATGTCACCCCTCAACCTCCGACACGCTGTCTGACACTAACTTTACGAACAAACATTTACAGATAAAGCACTGCAAATTTGAAACAGTATTCAAATGACAGGTAAACAACCTTCAGCCCAAGCTTCATACTGTGATTTATTTTTCTCCATGTTATAATACTAAGGCAGCAGGAAACTGTGACGAGTACCAGTAAGAGGTCAAACACCTGAATTGCTTTGTCCAAATGGGGTGATGATCTCTACAGTGAAAGCACATCACTGGCATGAACCATATAAGAAGGGCAATTTTTGTACCACACTGTCAGCGTGCAGTTGCCTTTAGCAGAGTGAGATGAAGGCTGAGTATACTTTTGAAATTTGGATCACAGTGTGAATTCAGTGCAAAGGGGGAGAGGGGTCTTCAATAAGGTTTACTCAAAGATGGAAACTTTCCTGAGTGAGATGTGAGTGGGAGGTGTAAAACAGCATGAATGGAGAGGCCAAGCCACACTGAGACCAGAGGCAAAGTGGCAGCACAAAACGCAGCTTGATGCTACTGCAGAGTAGGTAGACTTGATCAAAGAGTTTCAGGTGAAGTGGGGAGGGACCATAAGGTAAGATAATGTACTCTGTAATTTGAGAGGGAGAACCTGGAATCAGGAAGGGGACACGAGCAGGGAAGAAGATGGAACAGCAATGGCAGCAGTTTCTGGGGGGAATTCAGGAAGCACAGCTGAAATTCATACCTAGCATCTGCTTCTGGTCCCTGAAATAAACATCCTAAATCTGACCCTCCACTCATGCTCATCCATAGTATCCTTGAGAGCCTTTGTCAACCATGGGTGCTTCATCTTCTTATTGAGTTCTTCTTTTGAACAGAAACAATAATTTCTGGGCTGTTTGGGATATCTGCTTGAATGTCTGCTCACGTATACTCACTGACCTTCCTCTGGGTCTATTTTCACATTCCGCTTCAGACCAGATGTGAGGCAGAAATCCTCAATTTAGATGTCTGGTTATTTTCAATCATTCAGGAGGCACTTCTGCCTGTGGCTGAACACATGATCAGCGGAGGCTGACTCAATTCTCCAAGTTTCTGCATCTCTGTTGTTTCTGTTTAACGACGCCACATTCCTGTGAGCTGGGTCTAACGTGACCTCCTTTTCCATCAAACCAGAAATCCCCGAACTCTGGTGGACAGGGCCTTCAGCTATGACTGTCCCATCTTCCACGGTGTTGCCCTCAATCCGTCCCCTCCCTCCCAGAACAATGATAGATTCCTCCTTGTCCACACTTCCTCCTGCGCGAGAATCCACATTCACATATTCATCTTACGCCATTTCCACCATCTCCAACAGGACAGCACCATCAAACACAACTCCCCCTCCCGCCCACTTTCAGTATTTCACAGCGACCGTTCCCTCTGTGTGACCGTCCATCACCCCGAACGTTTCCCCACTCCCCCATCGCACCATCCCATGCAATTGGAGAAGCTGCAACACTTGTCCATTCATCTCTTCCCTCCTCACTATCCAAGGCCCCAAACATAGCTTCCAGGTGAAGCAGCATTTCACTTGTAACCTTTCAATCTGATCTCCCGTCATTGCTGCTCATAATGCAGTCCTTTTTATTGGCGAGACCAAATAGAGATTGCTTTGAGGAACACACCCACTCTGTCTGTAGAAATAACTCTGACCTTCTCATTGCTTCCCATTTCAATAACTTACATTGCTCTCATGATAACATTTCGGCCCTGGGTTGCTGCAATGTCCCAAGACAGCACAACCCAAGCTCGAGTAACAACGCACTTTAAAGTTGCGTACGTTACAGCCTGAAGGAGTTAATGTACAATTTCATAACTTCACAGTCTGACCCCATTATAACTGTTCTCTAGTTTCCGTACAATCTCCCTCCTGGCCTCCCTATGACCTTGTGTGGTTGTATCTTCTTTATCTTTCACTCAATAGAGATAACCCCTTTTCCCCATTCACATCTTAATTTAAAGCTATTTCACATGATCTACTCGTTCACCACTACTAAAAGCATGTTTATCTTTTGCCACACCCTCTTTTACCCGTCAAACCACTCCCCACATCTATCAAGGGATTATAAAGCTTATTTTCCAATCCTTTTTCAGTTCTGAAGAAGTGTCATACTGGACTTGAAACGCTAACTCTATTTCTCTGTCTCTGCAGATTATACCAGACCTGTTGAGTTTCTCTAGAAATGAATAGGCTCAGAACAAATTTTCAATTAAACAAATAACTATGGAGACTGGAAATGAAAATGCAAAAATTGCTGGAGAAAATGGGAGCTTTGTAGAAGGTTCACTGGTCCTGAAAGATTAACTCTGCTTTCACTCCACAAGATGCTGCCAGACCTGCTGAATTTCATCAGCAATTTCTTTTTTTGAACAAGTTCCATAGACGTGTGTTAAAGCTGCTCAAACGCTCTGTCTCACACGGAATCCACTGGGATGTTACCGATAATGCAAGGTGCAAAGATTACTTGATCTGAAACTGCATAAGGCTGGCATCACTGACACTGCAGAGCTCTTAATCATGCTCAGCGAGAAAAACAGAGAGGAACACATTCACATCAAACACAGAAGATAGCATTGGGGGAATGGAAAAGATTCAGATGCATAGGTTAAGGGTTTGAGTAAAGTAACAAATTGGAGGCGTAACACCAGGGAGAGACCTTCAGCAGAATGAGAATAGGAAAATGGAAGTGTTACCACATCAGAAACCAGGTTAAGACATTGAGTACAGAGCTGATGGGTGAATGGGTCTTGGTGTGAACTGAGGGATAGTTAGTAGAATTGAATTGAACATATTGGAGCTCAAAGTGGGCATTCATGTAGTGTGGTAGAATCAAAGCAGCAGCAGAATTGTATTCAACTACAATCCGTTTCTTTCAAGTCCTGCCTGGAGATACCTTCAGGTATTATCGATGTAAAGGAGGTGATCCCTCCAGTCAGACATTGTATTTTAGGCATGCGGTCTTGTTTGAAGTCTGCATATGTCTTCACCTGGAATCAGACTAGGTTTATTTACAAAGTAGGAGTTAAGAAAATATCATTTTGACTGACTGTATATAAATCATACTTTTTTTGAGAAAATATAATGCATCTGGAAATACGAACCGGCAAATGAAAATTCATCTTACAGATTAGATGTGTGTGTGTGTGTATGTGTGTGTGTGTGTGTGTGTGTGTGTGTTTTCACGCACGTGCGAGTGTGTGATTGAAAACAAGGTGGAGTGTCTGTGAGAGGGAGAGAGAGAGTGTGTGTTTGTCAGAGAGTGAGGGGGAGTGTGTGTGTCTTTGGGAGGGAGAGAGAGTGTATGCGTGCGTGTGAGAGAGGGGAGAGTGTGTTTGTGTGCGGGAAGTAGAGGGTGAATTTGCATGGGTGTATTTAAAGGGGAGAGGGAAAGGATGTGTGTCTCCTCGTTAAAACACAGGCAGGTTTGGCAGATCTCTTTCCACACAAACACTCTATGGTTCCAGTTCTCCCCCTCTCTGCAGCCTCTGCTCCATTTGTTGTTCATGTTGCAGACCCAGATGTTGTAACTACAGTCCCCATTCTCCATCCAGAGTTGGGTCACCAAATCCTCAGGTCTCCCTGAATGTCTAAGGCAGCTCTCAGCACAACCTCCAGTAAACCATCTCCATCACCTCCACTAACCTTTCCATGACAGGAGGCAGTCAGATACTCCTCAGCTCCTGTTCCTTGACAATAATACTCGAGGGGTTTCCTCATGGTATGGACTGCACAATCAACTGAGAGGGACAAACACAGGCCTTCAGAGGTCAGGCACAGGCCAAGTTTCAAAGACGTGTCTCAAAGCTGCTGGAACCCCCTTTCCAACTTGGAGCAACAGCCCGCTACATACCATTGCATTTTTTCTGAGATTCACAATGCCAGCACTCGATACACTCGGGAGTGAAAAAAAACAACACCAGGGAAAGGTACAGAAAAACAAACAATTAATTAACTGATAACATGTTGTGAAAATATGGAAAAGGAGACAGGGGAGTAGGAGTAACTGGAGAAGTGAGACAACGGTGGGTCCAATCACAAGAATAGGAGCATTCAAAAAAATTATTGCCAGCTCAGTTGAAATGGTTAGTTACATCAAATTGTGAATCTGCCTCACAGAACCATCCAAGACACCATAAACTGGGACAAGGCACCAGCCAGAATGGAGAGCTGTGCAGACCATGCTACTGGACTGCTCTATAAACTGGACTACCTGCCCAGCATGGGGAACAGTGCAAACCTTTGCCAGTATATGGCTACTATACTTGGACTACAGAAATGTCTTGTACGGGAAGATGCGTAACCCATGCAGTAAGTGGCAGTAAATGGACTCCCACAAATGTATGGCTCAGTATCTCCACTGCCGAAGAAAAAGATAAGAGATTGTGTCTGTGTGTGTGTATGTGTGTGTGTCTGTGTGTGTTGGTGGTAGTAGATATGAAAAGTATTATTTGAGAGAGAATAGACATAGAGGAAATCAGTTCAAATGAGAACAACTGACAGGGCTTTGTGTCATTAACAGAGGGAGACTGAGGACCGTGTTATAGACAGAGGTGACGATGTGCTTGTGAATATTAAAGTAAAGGCTTTCCCAGACCCAACAACAATATAAAGCAATCCGTACAGGAATGATGGGATTTTGGTCTGCGTTTAGATACAAGCCATGGAATACCGACTCAGATTTGGTTAAGCAACAGCAGATTATTGGCTTTAATAAGACTGTGTTTCATAGCTGAAGGTTCAAACAGCAGATGGAATGACCCAGTGAAGTATATCGTGCAGATGACAATAGTTAAAATTAGGAATGGTCAGGATATGGTAATCAGCTTGTGGCCAAAGGGATCACCGTAGTTGTGACTGGTCTGTTTCAGCCTCAGTTATTGGCCAGGGATGAGATGGAGTCAGAGGAAGGAAATGGAATTTGCATCCAGAACAGAAGACAGTGACCTCCAAGCTCTCAATATTTAAATAGCAAGGGCAGTGATTCAATGCATCCTGGTTCATACCTGAAAGTGAGTAGGTCAACCAACAAGGCCCAGTACCAGAACTAAAGGAGATAAAGAATGAACAATATTGCTTTGTTGTGGTTTGGAGCGTGAATACTTACAGAGTAGAGTAAATGAAAAGAACAGTAATACAGTCGCACATGGTTAATGCAAATAATATATCAACAGTGAAACTTACCAGGGACACCAACAATAGCCAGGAAAGGATAATAAAAACATTGAATAAGGTAAAGTACAAATCTGATCCGCGATGATAACGGCCACCAATAATATGTAGAAAAAAACCAAACATAATAGGATAAACCCTTGTCCATTGTTGTAACTTTCCAGTCTATTGTTCTCAGATTCTCATCCATTGTTGTAACATTCCAGTATAACATTCTCAGATTCTGATCCACTGTGAGAACTGTCCAGTCTAATGTTCTCAGTTTCTGATCTCTCCCTGTCTCTGGAGCAACTGATCCCTGTTAGTGCTATCGGTGGTGCTCCCGCCCATACTATGGGATAACATATTGAATCGAGCCCTTTTATCATTAAAAGATGGAAACTGTCCACTGGGATAATTAGAATCCATGGAGACTAACATTATTCACAGTTAGCAAACAAACACGTTCAGTTAACCAGTTCCTTACATCATTTTACATAACACAATGAAAGGGAACATTTACTCGGTTTGGATTGAATGGATGAGAGTTGCTGAGGGATTGATCATAAATCTTGCAATCTTTTTAATCTGTCTCTCCTATATATGGGAGTATTGTCAGAACACTGCACTGTTGTATATGATTCACCCTGTTTATAAAAGGAGACAGGAATAAAATAACAGACGAGCTGCATAAAATGTTTGGTGGAGACGTTTCTAGATACCTTTGCGTAATGCTGCTCCAAGTTTGAAATTCCCTGTTCTCAAGTCCTTTCTTATCCTTGTGACATCATTCAGAGCATTCAAACTGCTGCTCAGGAACAGGGAGAAACAGGAGGTAGTCACTCAACTGCTCGATTCTGGGCAGAGGAACAGGAGGCAGTCTTTCAACTGTTCCAGACTGGAACACAGGCACAGGAGGAGTCACTCAACTGCTCGGGACTGGGACACAGGAACAGGAGGGAGTCATTCAACTGCTCGAGACTGGGATACAGGAACAGGAGGCAGTCACTCAACTGCTCGTGACTGGGACACAGGAACAGGAAGCAGTCACTCAACTGCTCGAGACTGCGATACAGGGAAATCTGGAAGCTAGTGAGGCCCAGATTTCTGTTCCCCAGGAACAGGAGGAGGTGACTCACTGTCCACCACTGTGAGACACTGGAAGAGAAGAGGAATTGGCTTGGTACTAACAGAAATATCTGAATAATTTGCATGAACGAGCCATTCAATCCTGCTCCAACATTCTTCAAAACCATGGCTGATCTGATTGTAATTCACCCATTCTAGTTTACAGAGATTTCCCTCTCTGCAGTCTCTGATCCATTTATTGGTCATGTTGCAGATCCAGATACTGTAACTACAGTCACCATGCTTCATCCAGAGTTGGGTCACCAAAGCCACTGGTCTTCCTGAATTTCCACAGCAGCTTAAAACACAGCCTCCAGAAAACAATCCCCGAACGTACAAAAACTAGAGTTAAGTTAAATGTCAGTCAAAGGCAAATGAGAAGCCTGGTCTGAATCACTAACAGTTGTGAGGATTCCTCATGTAACTGAGCACATGATCAGCCGATAGTGATTAACACAGGCGTTCAACGAATAGGAACAGAGCAAGTTACAAAGGTGTGCCTCGAAACTGTTAAAACCCCAATATCCAACATGGAGTACAGGGCAGGACACTGGGAAGTCAACGAAAACGCAAGCAATGCTTTTTTGAACACTGTTTCACAGCTTCTTAGTGTTGGAAGCTGATGCTCTTGAGTGAGCAACATTCAAGGGCAGGAAAAGCTATAGGAGAGTTATTCACATTGAAACTGGACAGTTAAAACTAGATGGTGGGGAAGCAGTTTCAACACCAACAAATGGGAGGGATTTGGGCAATAGACAGAGGGAGAGAGACTCTGAGTCAGTGTTATGGAAGGATGTGTTTGCAGGTTTCAGAATGCTGAAATGAAGACATTTCGTTCATATCTAGCAACATAGGTTAGCATGTCCGGGAATGATGAATTAATACGATATTGGTGCAAGGTCAGATAGAGTCAGAGTCTCGGAGATGTACAGCACAGAATAAAATGCTTCAGTCTAACTCGTCCATGCTGATGGGATATCCTAAATTAAACTAATCGCATTTGGCCAATATTGATGTAAACCCTTCCTCTTCATGTACCCATCCAGATATCATTTACATGTTATAATTGTAAAAATCCTCCACCATCTCCTCTGGCAGCTCATTCCACGCATGCACCACCCTCTGTGGGAAAAAGTTGCTCCTTAGGTCTTTTTTAAAATCTTTTCCCTCTCATCGGAAATCCATGCCCTCTAGTTTTGGGGAAAAAGACCTTAGCTATGCACACTATAAATGCTCCTCACGCTACAGGAATAAAATAACCCAATCATCAAAGTTTGTGAGAACCCAATCTACTCGAACTCTCCCTATAGATCCAATCCTGGCAACATCCTTGTAAATCTTTACTGACTCCCTTCAACTTTCACAATATATCTCCAAAAGGAAGGAGACCAGAATTGAATGCAGTACACCAAAAGTGGCCAAAGTAATGTGCTGTACAGCAACAACATGACCACCCAATTCATATAGTCAAAGCACTGGCCAATAAAGGCAAGCATACCAAATGCCTTCTTCACAATCCTACCTAACTGCGACTCTACTTTCAAGAAATTATGAACCTGCATTCTAAGGTCTCTTTGTTCAGCAACACTCCCCAGGACGTTAGCATGAAGTGTACATGCCCTGCCCTGATTTGCATTTCCAACATGCAGCACCTCCCATTTGTCTAGATTAAAAACCACCTGCCAATTGTCAGCCCATCTGCCCATCTGATCAAGATTCCATTGTACTCTGAGGTAAACCTTCTTTGCTGTCCACTGCACCATCATTTTTGGTTTCATCTGTAAACTTAGCAACTATTGCTGCAATGATCACATCCAAATGATTTATGTGAATAGTGAAAAGCAGTGGAGCCAGCACTAACCCTTGTGGTACATCAACGGTAACAACCCTCCTTTTCGAAAAACAATCCTTTACCACCACCCTCTGTCTCCTGCCTTCGGGCTAATTCTGTATACATATGGCTAGTTCTCCCTGTATTCCATATGAACTAAACTTGTTAACCAATCTACCATGCAGGAAGTTGGCAAATACCTTACTGAAGTCCATACCAACAATATACACCTCTGCCTCTTAGTCACTTCTTCAAACATACTCAGTCAATTTAGTGCTTCGATCCATGTGGCCTATCACTTATGAGTCCTTGCTTTTCAAAATCCAGGCAAACCTTGTGCCTCATAATCCTCACCAACAACTTGCCCTCCACTGAATCTGGCTCACTAGCTTTTCCTTACCATCCTTCTTAAACATTGTCAATAATCGCATCAAGTTCACAAGCCTCCTATCTTCTGGTACCTCATCTGTGACAATTGACGGTACAAATATCTCAGCAAGGGGCCCAGCATTCACTTCACTCGCTTCCCACAGAGTTCTCGGGTCCATCTGATCAGGTGCTGAAGATTTTCCCAACTTAACGGGTTTACGAACTCCAGCATCTCCTTCTCTGTAATACAGGCACTTTTCAACATGTCAAGATTTATTTCCAAAGTTCTTTAGCTTGCATATCTTTCTGCCCAGCCAATACCGACGCACGATGCTTGTTTAGTATCGCCTCCATCTCCTGCAGTTTTGCACATCGGCAACCTTGCTGATCTTTAAGTGGCCCAAAACTCTCCTGAGTTATTCTTTTGTCCTTAATGTATGTGTAGAGTCCCTTTGGATTCTCCGTAACCCTATTTGCCAGAACTATCTCATGTCCCTTTTATGGCCTCCGGATTTCCCTCTAATGTATATTCCTACTGGGTTTAGACCTTTATCGACAGTCACTTTAAATTTGGAATTAAGTGCCAAATGACGATGATGAATCCATCTACATCCTAGACAGGAAGTGTGGACTTCTCTGAATGTTCCTGTCACTGCTCTAATACAGAAACGTTGGACCTTCCGTACAACATATGCTTCAGTAATTAATTTATATAAAAATTGACAAACATCTTAATGCAGGTTTATTTGCTGTAAAGCAGTATTTTTTATGCTGGGAGATCGGGTGGAATGGGACAGCGGCTGTGGAGACTGCATGGGCAGTACAATGATATTCCCCAGTCATCATCACTCTTAACGTCAGATCGAATTAAATATAATTCATAACAAGGAACGAGCCAACGTTTGGAAGATGCAATGCTGAATGACAATGTGAACTTAACAGAATAATTTTAAATGTGATAAAGTGAACTATATTTAGTATACACACAATTTAATCATTGGGAGTAGGGTCACCACACCTGAAGGATTAAATTTGATTTCTCTTCACAGATACAGCCAGACTTGCTGAGCTTTCCTTCCAACGTCTGTTTTTGTGTGAGATTGATCATATTGTTCATATCTGGCAGGATGCTTACAATTAAAAGCTCATACTAATAACAAAATGCGCAGGGCTACGGGGACAATACAGGAGAATAATAGTAGAGATATCGCTCATTCCAAACTGGAAGAGACAATGGGCTGAGGTTTCACCACCTTTGTTTTAATAATTCTATGTTATGCATTGAAAGCTTTTGGAGATTGGGGAGACAAGCTAGTTCAATGAAGGACACGGAGTGTTCCATCATCAAAAACCTATCCCTATTATTTCATGAAGTTCAACTGCATCTAAAATGTATTTTCAAACAAAATATATTTCCTGAGATTTACAAGATGTTCAGATTTTCTTTTTACTTTCTATCTTAAAGAAGAAACAGATTTCGGCTGTAATTCAGGTGTCACAGACACACCAACTGTAATAGAAACATGAAAGGACCACATTGTCCAAATATTACCAAGGTCAACATGTAGACCTGTCAAGAAACATGAAATATAGAGATAATGGAAACATGAAAATTAAACAGAAAATGCTGGAGAAATGAAAAATATGAGGAAGTATCTGCAGAGAGCAACAGAATTAACATATGTAATATGATGTGACACTGTTCTGAAAAGTCCTATTAGAATCAAAGGGAATTTTTTTTGCATCTCTGCTCAGATGTTGCCAGATCGACTGAGTTTCGCACCAGCTCTTTTGATTTCTTTCTTCTTTCTGAACTGTGGCAAAGTGTCTGATCTGAATGACAACAGCAAAGTTGTTATCTCAGATGAATCTCGAATAATTTGTTATGGACATTAAATGAGAAATTACAAAGTTCCTATGTTTGACAGGGCTCTAAATATCGGTGACGTATTGCATTGTGAGAACTTGCGATGAAAATGTTGAAACAAAACAGAAGTTGCTGTAATCGCTCAGCAGGTCTGGCATCATCTGTGCTGAGAAATCAGAGTTAACGTTTCAGGTCCAGTGCCCCTTCCTCAGAACTGATAGTAACAGGGAAAATGTTGGTTTATATGCAGAGGAGACTGGATAGCTCTTAATGGAGACTGTTTGTAGCTAACAATAGGGTGTGAGTAATGGAAGGCGATGTGAGAATTAAGCCTGGTGTATGGATAGGGGGCTAGGACATTGGGGAGTTCAGGCCCGAAAATTATTGAACTTGATTTTGAATCTAAAGGGCTGCAAGGTCCGCACATGGAAAATGAGGTGTTGTTCTTCCAGCTTGCGCTGAACTTGCCTGGAACACTGCAGCAAGCCTGAAACAGAGAAATTGGTCAGGGAACAGGACGGACTGTTAAACTGGCAGGCAACAGAAAGCTCAGGGTGTTTTGCAGCGGTACAACTTGGATGTTCTGTGAAGAGGTCACCCAGTCTACCCTTCATTTCCCCAATGTAGACGAGACCACATTGTGAGCAGCGCATGCAGTTGACTGGATTGTGGGAAACGTTGGTAAGGGGCTGCTTCACATGGAATTTATGGCTGGGCCCTTTGATACTGATGAGGAGGGAGGTAAATGGGAAAGTGTGACACCTCCAGCAGGGGAAAGTGAAGTGGACCTGTGGTGGGAGTGAATAAAGAGTAGACCAGTGTATCCTGGAGGGAATGATTCCTCCAGAGGGTGGACAATGGAGGAGAGGTGAATATGTGCAGGTGGGGGCATCTCGCTAGAGGTGGGGGAAATGCAGGCTGATGATCCTCTGCAAGTGAATGCGGCTGAGATAGTAGGGAAACTCTGTTGCGAGAGAGAAGGGGAGGGGCAGGCTAGAAGTGCAGGAGATGGGTCAGACTCGGTTGAGGACCCTGTTGACAACAATGATGGGGAATCCTTTGATTGAGGAACACGGTGGATATTTCAAAGGCTACCTTGTTGAATTTAGTATCATCAGAAGCAATGCGGTGGAGATTGAGGAACAGGGGGAATGGAATTGAGTCTACAACAGGAAACCAGATGTGAGGACATATTCTCCAGGAAGCTGTGGGAGTCGGTGTGTTAATACTGGATATCAGTGGCTTGTCTATCCACAGAAATGGAAGCAGAGATGTTGAGGAAAGGAAGGGAGTAGTCAAAGAGAGACCAGGTGAAAGTGATGGAGGGCTTCAAATTCCAAGCGAAATCAATGAACCTTTCCAATTCCAGACAAGAGATAAAAGTCGCAGCGATGATATATCATCTGTGTATCGGAGAAAGAGTTGTGGGTGGGTGCTAGAATAGAACAGGAACAGTGAATAGTCGATGTACTCCAAGAAAAGAACAGACATAACTGGGGCCCACGTGTGTATCCATGCAGTTCCTCTGTGCGGCAAGTACAGGCTGAAGCAATGGGTATGTCCTGGTAGCTCTGTTTGTGAATTTTTGTAAGGAGATAGAAGCGAGATCTGCTATCAGAGGACCATCAGCTCGGGGGCAGTTAGGGGGAAGGGGGCGAATGGGGCAGGAATCTCCAGATGACAGGTGGTCAAGTTATCATAGTTGATATAATGGTTTGATGTGCCATGGTAGGGTCATGGTCCAGGGGAGATTAGAGGAGGTATCTGAGAGTGGGCGTTCAAACTCTGCAATGTCGAGGTCAGTCCACCAGGCTACAGCAGCATCACCCTTATCGGCACAGGTTGAATAACACAGTTATGGTTGGATCTAAGCACATGGAGTGTCGGCTGTTCGGGCAGTGATAGGTTGGATTTGGTGAGGGGAGTGCAGAATAATTAAGACAATCAATGTCATGTTGAGATTTCTCAATGAACCGATTTAGTTCAGGTAAAGACTAGAAGGAGGGGTGATTCCAGGAGGAGGGAGAGTGTTGCAACTGGGTAACGGGGTCTATGGGGCAGGGAGAGGAATCTTGCTGAAAGAAATGTGCATTGAGGCGAAGACAGCGGGAGAGCTCAACTAAATGTCATGCCTAAAATTCATTAAAGTGGGGGCAGAGAGGTAAATTTCAGACATTTGATTAGAACAGAACATTCAGCATCAGAGAGTGAAAGTTCAGTAGGGATGGTGAATAAACGACAGGAGGTGGAATTGGAGGAGGGGATGGAGTCAGAGGCAGGGTATGGGATGTCAGGAAGGTTCCAGAGGGTCAAGGGCATCTCCACGTTGTTGCAAATTGTGTGCCCGGTACATCTGGTCAGTACGGCGAATGAGCCGATGAATAAATTAGAATTGTGGAGTGGTGCAGCCTTGAGTTAATGTGATGCGATACTGCTGGACAGAGAAACTGTTGAACTCAGTAGCACTGAAATCGTTCGATCAGTCCTCAGAAATTAACTGATTGAAAATAATTGGGAAAGTAATCTTACTGTAACTTCCTGATTTCACTGAAGTGACACTCAAGCAGCAAGATCTTACTTTTCGGAGACTTTCGATCAACCTGTGAAAATATAATATGTCTTGATGTTTTTATCAAGACAAATTTATCCATGGTTTTGGAAGGCACTAGCAAGGGCAGAGTTTATTTGTCATTCCCAATAACTCTGGGGAAAGTGTCATTCTTCAGTGAGGAAATTACCAGCGCTGAATTTCCTGCGATTCCCAGTGACCACAGTTTCCTCAGGATCCCTGATGTCACAAGAGTCAAATACTAATTTAATGCAACGCAAGTTACTCTGACCTCACCTCAACTGACATTGGAAAATTAGTTAAATGAATAAAGAACAAAAGGACAGTACACGGCCTGATTGAGCAATGTGCGCACTCTACTCACAATGTTTAAGGGAAAACTGATGCATTGACTTCTGATTCTGAGGAGATGTTTATCCTATTTGTGATGAGGCCATTTGGCTAAGTGCTGTTAAGAGATAACAAGACACTCCACTCTGTACCATGGGGAACAAAACTAGCCTGTGCACGGTGCATCAGACAATGACAGAAATGCACTATTGTCTGTTCCTATTGGTCATTGATCATCTCAATCTCATCATTGACTGATGACAAATAGCAGCATAGAAGCCAGTGGCTCCCATCATCCCAGTTGGAAAGCAAAAAGGGGAAGGGATGGCCAGAAAAAGTGGGAGTAACTGGGGAATTTGTGTAACTTACAGTGGGAGTGGCAGAAGAAGAGTGTGAAGGGAGATTATCAGTGGAAGAGTATGTAGCAGCAGAAGGGGCAGTGCAAACGAAATAGGAGTGTAAGAAAAGAGTAGGACCGCGGAGGACGAATGGCAGATGAAATTTTAGTGACAGTGAAAAGCTTGTTTTCGAGGAAGTGAGATTGGATGAGAAAAAAAATCACTGTTCAAGAAAATCGGGATCTGGATTCCATTCAAATTAAGTAAGGATTTTTTGTACTTTTCCTTCTATAACTTGATTCTTGTACACGTTGTACATGTACTGTATATTTCGATATCTTCATCAACAGCAGACAACATGTTTTTTTCTCCCCTACTGTGGTGTTTCAACATTTTTGATTTTTTTTCACAGTATGTATTTGCTTCCAATTCAAGGTAGACATGAGAATATGATTTGATCTTCTGCAGTTTGCCCCAACATAGAACTTAATTGAACATTTATCCTCATCACACTCGCTGATTTAAACAAACAATGAATGAGTCCATGTCCATCCTGCAGATGAAACATTTCTTCAGCTTTGGCTATTGTAGGGAATGTTAGAAAGAACAGTGCCACGCAAAATACTAATGTTCCAGCGCAAGGTGCCAAAACGCACTTTTTTCCGAAATTATTTAGAAGGTTTAGAAATAAAATATGCAGAGGGACAGAGTGTAAAAGGTGAATTCAACTCTGTGTCGAAACTACTATTTATCGAAACTCCCTCATAAAATATGTTACCTACATCACTCATAAATTCACCAAAATAGGAAAGGCAAGAGACTGGAATTGTCAAATCATTCTCTGAATAACATTTGGAGAACAGGAAGGAAATCACGATTTGTTTGCGATATTCAGAAATGACGATTGTGAGAATGTGGAAGGTGGGGAGCAGTGGAATTATGATCAATGTTGTGGATGACACAAAAATAAGCTGGGTGGATCACAGTCAGGAGTAAAATGTAAGGCTACAAGAGGATATAAACAGATTATTCAGATAGCTAGATCAACGGTCAATGAAATTTAACACCGATAAATTGGGAAGATGAAAGTCAGAAGTAACAAGACAAGTGAGTATGAAAGAGGAGGGCTAAATTTGCTCGTTTCTTTCTTTGCAGCAGGGAAGGTTGAGGAGGGAACCTAGTTCAGATGTACAAGAACATATGGGGTATGGAGAGGATGAACAGACAGCAGTTGTGTTCCTCAGTCAAATGATCAAAAACAAAGGGACATACTTTTAAAGTGAAAGGCAGGGGATTGAGAGAGAATTTGTGGAATGTGTTTCGAACTGAGAGGGTGGTATGAATCTGGAATGCATTATCTAGTAGAGTGGTTGAGGCAGGTAACCTCACAAACGTTGAAAAAGCCTTTGGATATGCACTTGCTGGCACAGGCGTGTTAGGCCTGGTTTTCATTGCATGATTGTGTGCAGTGGCAGCCATGGACACTCTGATATATTCTGAAGCAATAAACAATGATAGTTGCTGCTTTGTTCCTTTGACTGAACTCAGTAAGTGGCTACATCACAAAACAGCATCATCTCATGGAGCTTCAGCACTTACTCAGCCAAAGGCAGCCCAGCCATCTCAGGGAACATTCAGGGTAATTCATATGCTCAGTGCAAGCATTGTCCCATAATAGCACCAATATTATTCTAGCTGTTTGCCACCATTATTATAGCGACAGCCATGACATGAACACAGCTTTCCCTTCATTATAATACAGACCTCTAGCAATAAGATTGCTATTTCTCTGAAGCATAATAAATTCTTTCCCAGGTATTCACTTTGACAAACAAGTTTTCCTGAGTTTTGCTGCCAGTTGTTTATCACAGAATTCCTCAACTCACTCCACCTCAACCTCTTTCCCCTTGAATATTTTCTTGTTCACTGTCTCCATTATCCCATACTCCTCACTCTCTCACATCCCCCACACTCTCTATCCTTATTTGTTAATTCCTGAAAAACCTGTGCCTCATCACGATCATTTATTCCAACTCCCAACTCACATTTTGGACTGATTTGATTCCTTCTCTCGGCATGGTCATTAGACTGGCCATGCCTGATGTCCTAATCATCTCTACCTTCTGCTCAGTTCCTGATCTCCTGTTTGGTTCTCACCCTCCTGGTTTATTCAAATCCATCTAACTTGCACTCGCAAACCTCCCCACAAGGATGTTGGTGCTTGTCCAGTTAAGATGCAACCTGTCTTTTTTATACAGGTCCCACCTGTCCTGGAAGAGATCTCCATGATCCAAAAATCTGAAACCATTAACCCTGAACGAGGTTTTTAACAACATGTTAAGCTATACTGTGTTCCTCATCCTTCCCTCTTTTCCACATGGCTCGGAAAGTAATCCAGAGATTACAGATGATTGTTTTCTCTCTCTGTCTCTCTCTCTCTCTTGCTGTCTCTCTCACGCACACACACATTCTCTCACACACACAGAGACAGACACCACATTACTTTGCAGAAGAATATAAATAACTGGAACGATAACTGGAATGAAGGATTTAGTTAAAGGGAGAATGAGAGAAATTGCGCTTCTTCTGGATGTCAGTTTGCTCGCTGAGTTGGAGAGTTCATTTTCAGATGGTTCATCACTGTACTAGGGAACATTATCAGTGAGCCTCTGGTGAAGTGCTGGTATTATGTCCCACTTGCTATTTACGTGTTTAGGTTTCCTTGAGTCAGTGATGTAATTTCCAGTATTGGTGATTTTATGTCCGGTTCTTTTTCTCAGAGAGTGTTAGGTGGAATCAAAATCTATTTGTTTGTTGATTGATTTCCGTTTGGAATGCTATGCTTCTAGCAATTCTGGATTAGTGGTACTGGAAGAGCACAGCAGTTCAGGCAGCATCCGAGGAGCAGTAAAATAGACATTTCGGGCAAAAGCCCTTCATCAGGAATTTTTTCTAGGAATTCTCGTGCATGTCTATGTTTGGCTTGTTCTAGATTGAAGTTCAGACCCAGTCGAAATGGTGTACTTCCTCATCTGTATGTAACGATGCTGGTAATAGTGGGTCATGTCATTTTTCTGGCTAGTTGTTGCTCATGTATCCAGATGGCTAGTTTTCTGCCTGTTTTTCCGATGTAGTGCCTGTTACAGTGCTTGCAAGGCTTATTCTTCCTGGGGGAAAACAGATAAATGTGTGAACATATTGCGGTGCTCAAAAGTATGAAAAAAAGTTGAAGAGTAAAACAGGAATACTCTGTTTCCGTAAGTTTGCATTACAGCATCAAGCAGTTCTAATTTTTTAACTTGTCAGCAAAAGAGCCAGGAGTGAGAAAAGGAAAAACTTCTTTATTGAGAGGCTTGTTAGGATTTGGAATGGAACTGCCTGGGAGAGTTGTGGATGAAGATTAAAAAGAGAACTGGTAATGCATTTGAAATTATCAATTCAACAGGCTGCAGCGATAGAGTTGGCAAATGGCGGGGGGGGGGGGGGGGCGTGGGCTTGGGAGACGTTCCTGGAGCTGATGTACACACAGTGGCCAATGGCCTCCTCCTGTACTTTAAAGTTTTGCACTCTATCATGTGTCTGATTAGAATAAAAGTCAGTATCAGATTATTTCCCATTGAAAATGCTCACAAATATCTGATTATTTTAGTGCAGCATAAGCATTTAAAATGCAAGTATTACAAGACCAGCCTCATTTTGTAGTCTAATTATTGCTCAGAACACGAATATATTAATTGTTGTATTCCTATTGCTAAAACAAATCTGTCATCGCTTTGGCACAAACCTCTTTGAAAAGGTCTGACTTTTCTCTCACACGATAATATGTTCATCGTTTTTTGTTTACTGTCTACATTTCATATTAAATAACATTCTTTCTAAAAACTAAAAGTTTTCAAATTATTGTTCACTAAAATTTGATAGCACAAATCATTTATTTAGGTTAATATTCACAGTCCATTTTTGATTATGGCCATTTTTAATTCGCTGGCAAATGGCTGAAGCTTGTACATTTCAGTGAGAAATTAAACAAATTGATTATATATAAATGTATAAGAACGCAAATTCTATTTGATTGTTCAACCATTTGCTCACCCTAAACATGTAATCATTCAGAATCCAACCACTTTCAAAATGTTGGAGTGACAATGCATTATTTTGAATCCTGACATTGTGTATGTAATTCTGATCGCCAAAAGAGTTACATCCATGTTGTTTGTTCGATACAAAATAAAATGCACATTCTTTATTTCTGTGTTAGAAAATCATGACAGGAGGCTATATTTTTGTTCCATAAATAAAGAATCAACCTAATGCTTTTCAGAGATTATAGTACAGTTGAAAAATCATAGTTGACATCTTACTTTTGCCCAATTCACGAAACATAGTAAACATCTGATGAATACATGGGTCACCCAACAAATTGTACCTGAATAAAACAGCAGTAAATGACAAGTCAAGAATCATGTTAATAACTGAAGTTAGCGGAGCCTGCCTGGTGTGGGACACCACACAGACTGGCATTCAGGTGAATGGAACAATGGACAACATCACTGGAAGTTTTGGGCTAACGCCCCTCCCCAGGTTCCTAATCTCATACCCACCACTCTCTCACACATTTAGCAATTGATAAGAATCCACAGACTGGGTGAACATAAAACACAGAGCAGTACAGGACAGTGGAGACCCTTCGACCCTTGACGTCCTGCTGAACTTTTATCCTACTCGAAGATCAGAATAACTGACATACCCTTCATGTGCCTATCCAATACTCACTTAAATATCCCCTAATGCAGGCGACTCTACTAACGCTGCTGGCAGTGCATTCCAAGAACACACCACTCTCTGTGTAAAGAACCTACCTCTGACATCTCCTCAAACCTTCTTCCGATCACCTTAAAATTATGCTCACTCGAGATAGCCATTTCCACCCTGCGAGAAAGTCTCTGGCAACCCATTCTACCAATGCCTCTCATCATTTTATACACCTCTATCATGTCACCTCTCATTCTTTATTGCTCCAAGGAGAAAGCCCTAGCTCCCTCATCTTTTCTTTGTAAGACATGCCCTCCAGTCCAGGCAGCATCCTGGTAAATCTCCCCGGCATCCTCTCCAACGCATCAATGTCTTTCCAGTCATGCGACAACTAGAACTGAACACAATATACGAGGTGCAGTCTCACCAGACCTTTTTGGCGTTGCAGCATAAACTTGCGGCTCTTAAACTCAATCCCTGGCTCATGAAAACACCATCCATCTTAATAACCTTATCAGCTTGGGTGACAACATTGAGCGTCCTATGATATGGAACACACCATCCCTATGGTCCTCCACACAGCCAATAATCCTGCCTTTAACCCTGTATTGTGCATTCAATTTAAACCTTCCAAAATGAATCACTTCACACTTATCCAGGTTGAACTCCATATGTCATTTACCAGCCCAGTTCTGCATCCTGTCAATGTCCAATTACAACCTACAACAGCCCTCCACACTCTCCATAACTCCAACATTTTTGTTACATCGTAAAACTTACTAACGCACCCTTTCACTTTATCATCCAAGTCATTTGTAAAAATCACAAAGAACAACAGTCCCAGAACTGATTCCTGAAGAACGCCACTGGTCACCAAGCTCCAGGCTGAAAACTTTCCATGGTCTACCACCATCAGTCTTCTACAGGCCAGACAATTTTGTATCCACACAGACAGATTTCCCTATTTCCCTGTATCCCATGCCTCCTTATTTTCTGAATGAGCCGATTTTATGGTAACCTTGCTGAAATCCATGTACATCACATCCACTGCTCTACTTTCATCAATGTGTTTGATCCCATCCTGAAAGAATTCAATAAGTTGTGTGAGGCATTACGTGCCCGTCAAAAAGCCATGCTGACGACCTCTAATCAAACTATGATTTTCCAAGTAATCATAAATTCTGTCTCTCAGAATCCTTTCCAATAATTTGCCCAAAACAGAAGTAAGATTGACTGGCCTGTATTTCGCAGGATTATCCCTATTGCCTTTCCTGAGCAAGGGAATAACTTTTGCCACCATCCGATCATCATGCAGTACTTCATTGGACACTGGGGACACAAAGATCATCGCCAAAGGTGCAGCAATCTCTTCCCTCAGTTCCTCTGGTAACCTCGAATGCTTCCTGTATGGTCCAGGGGACTTATCTATCCTTCTGTTTGGACTTCACTCATTCTGTACTTCACCTCACTTTATCTACTCCCTGTCCAACCACTGATTGACTGCTTTCCATTTCAGGGCTATATACAGTGCTGCCCTCCTGAGCAAGTACAATTCCAAATATTCCACGAATCATGGAATGGAAAATAAAATTGAACACACCAATGCCATCCTGATGAAGGGCTTATGCCCAAAGCTTTCACTCTCCTGCTCCTCGGATGCTGCTTGACTCGTTGTGCTTTACCAGCACCACACTTTTCGACCCTGATCTCCAGCATCTGCAGTCCTTACTTTCTCCATTACTGAGGGCTGATCCCGCTGCACACTGAGCAGGGAATTAATCAGCAGGAATTCATTCTATTTGAAGCTGATTGTTCAGTTCTGGAACGTTGTATTTGATTAAGACGTTAATTAACAATAAATTGCAAATCAACGATTATTCATTCAGTCCCAGAGTTACATTTTTAGTTCATGGAAAGGCAACTTGATAACAAAAAGTAAATGGCTGAAGAACTCCGAGGTACGAAATATTCCAGGTGCTATATTCCAGGCTGGATGTCCTTTACCATGATGCTGGTAATATTATCAGATCTTCAGATTTGATAAGAGAACAAGGTGACATGGGGAAGTGGATATTTTTGCCATCACGTAGATGCGTTTGAGAGAGGTCAGAGCTGACAACTCGATATTCTGTGGTACAAGAACTATAGGCAGCAGAGGAGAGGGGTAAAAGACAAGGTGGTGTTGCCTTATTAATTATGGAGTCAAAGACTGCAGTAAGGAAGGATGATATCTTGGAAGGGCATTCAAATGACGGTTTGTGGGTTGGAATTAGGTTCAAATCAATGACAGACACACTACTGGGGACATATTATAGGCCCCCAGATAAAATAAAATACAGGGGCAGGTACATAACCAATTCGCTGAGGTGTGTCAATGCAATAATAGGATCATTATATTCAGGCATTTCAATTACAAACATTGATTAGGGCAGCGATAATTATTTTTAAGAGGGCAAAAATGTCTTGACATTTATTCCAGAAAGCTCCTCATATAAACATGTAGCAGATACAACAATGGGTGGGGCTATGCCGAGCCTCACTGTGGAATGAAGCCAGTCAGGTGTTGCAGGCAGGATTGGCTGAGCATTTCAGGATCAGTGACCATGACTCAAGCATTTTTAGCTTATTAAGGAAAAGACCAAAAGAAAAAAGGCTTGAAAAATAAAAATAATTTGGATGATAGAGGCAGATCTTATCAAAAGAAAGACAGGATCTGGCCACCGTATAATTACTTCTGGGTGAAACTTTAGCAGAACAGCGTGGGCGTGGTGGGGATCACATGCTCAAAATGGAATTGATGAAGGTGTCACCACAACATGTTACAATAAAGATAAAAATGAGGAAAACAAGCCCAGAGAGTATGGAATGTCTACAAATATTCAGAACAGAATTAAAAATGAAAGAGAAGCTTAAAGCACGCATAAAGTGAGCAGGTCAATGGAGGTCCCAGAAGAGTAGAGAACGTGTTGGGCTAAATTCAAGAAAGTAAGTAGAAGAGCAAAAAGCGGGGTGATAAAAACATTAATGGGCAATATTATCAAGAATTCAAAGACATTCTATCGGTTTATTAAGGGTAAGAGGGTAACAAGAGAAAGAATAGGGAGTATTAGGGACCGAGGAGGCAAACTGTGCATAGAACCTGAGAATGTCAAACACGTACTGCATATTGGTCTTCACTTTGGAGAAGCAGTTCCTGATAGAAGCTGAAGAATAATTGGAAGTTGATGCAGGATAAAAAGTGGGAAAATCTCTAGATCTGGATGAACTGTCTCTTAGACTGATGTGGAAGATGAGGGAGGAGATTACAGGCTCTTACATTTTGTGCTTTATTTTGTTTTGCCTTTGGCCAGCGAGGTGGTGTGATCAAACAGAACAACATCTAATGTAGGTAAAACTTCCACAAGGAGTGCTAGAAAAAAAAAAGCCATGGGATGAAAGACCACTAAGTCTCACATCAGTGGGAGGGAAACAATTGCAGAAAATTGTGAAGGCTGTTAAGAAATGATCACTAAATATCTTCAAGGCTGAGATCCACAGATTTTTAAAAAAGGATTACAGGGAAAATGCAGGAAAATGAAATGGAATGTTATCAGAATAAATGTACCCCAATTGAAAGTAAACGCAGAGTCAGAGAGCGGGTGGACATACTGTCGCTCGTATGTCCATTGGCAAACCTTTTTTAATAGACTGTACTTAGTGGAATATCAACATTTCTCGCTCCGGAGTGAGACACAGTTTCGAATACAATCAGTAGTTACAAGGAATTCATAAATGCAGTACTAGGAGACCGAAAAAACCAGAGGACTGCGCCAACGCGGATGGGCTGTCAGGGTGAATATTTGCATCAGCGCAGTCACCACTACTAGGAGGAAGACCTCAGCAAGACAACCCCACCCCCACCCCCCATGTCCAAGCATGGGCCTGGTGTTTAGGAGTGCTTAAGGCCCAAACAATACATCACTGTAGTGTCTCCATCCTACCCTAACCAAACCTAAATGTGGAGTGGTCTATTAACGTACTGTGAGTGGAAGAATAGGTAGTAATGCTTTGGTTCCAGAGAAATCGGTGAGCAGCAGTTCAGCAAAAGGTAAAGGTAAGCTCAGATAAACTCTTTTTTAACGCTAGTCTGACAGCAGTGGAGATGGCAGTTAGGGCAGTTGTATGTTCCTCCTGCGGTTTGTGGGAGCTCAGGGAGATTTCCATTATCCCCGATGACTACACGTGTGGGCAGTGCACCCTGCTGCAGCTCCTGGGAGACCGTGTTCAGGAGCATTCTGGATCATCCGAGATATGGAACACTTCATAGATAAAAGCTTTAGTGAGGTGATCACACCCAAGTCCCTCCCTTAGCCATGTTTCTGTAAGAACTATAATATTCCAGTCTCATGTAAAGATCCACGCCCTGAGTTCATCTGCGTTACCTGTCAGCCCAGTTCCATTTAATTTAAAGCAATTTAATCCAACAGGCTTTCCTTGCTTCCTGTCGTGTTCCAAGCAGAGAGTATCTGGGCGACCACCAGGAATGGCGAAGGGAGTAGGCAGAAAGTGCAGGAATCCCCTGTGGCTATTCCTCTCGAAACCAAGTATACCATTCTGGATTCTGATTTTGTGTATGTTGGGAGATGGGCGATAGGTGTCAGGGAATGACTGTTCAGGGGAAAGCAGCAGTAGCCAAGATGGATGCGCTGGATCTGGGGGGCAGCAGGAAAGGATAAAGGTAAACAGGGTCTTCGAGATAGGAGATTTGATTGTTAGGGGGCAAAGATCGGAGATTCTGTGGCCTCAAACGGGAAACTAGGATGTTGTGTTGGCTCTCAGATTTCAGGATCCAGGATGTTTCTGAGTGGCTGCTGAATTTTCTCAAGAGGGCGGGTGAGCAGCCAGAAGTCATTGTGCACGATGGTACAAATGACACGGTTAGATATAGGAATGTGTTTCTATAGAATGATTAACTGAGAACTAGGAGAAAAGTTAAAAACCAGGACCTCGGTCGTGATAATTTCCAGATTACTTCCAGTGTCATGAGCTAGTGAAGGTAAGAATAGGAGGATATCAAGATAAATATATGACTAAAGAATTGGTGGGAGGGATTCATACTTTTAGACCATTAGGAGCTTTTCTGTGACAGAGTTGACCTGTTCAAGAGGGACTGGTGACAGATCCACTTGAGGGGGAATCAATATCTTCGCAGTCAGTTTTGCTAGTACAACAGGGGAGTGTTTAAACAAGATTGGCAGGAGGTGGAATCCTCAGCAGCAGGGAGGCAAGTGAGAGGCTGGATGGAGATACAGTAATCAAACATAGTACGTTGAGGAGCCATATCAGGCTGGACCACGATAGGGAACAAGAAATGCCCATGGATTAAATTGTGTTTATTTCAGAGCAAAAGAGCTGACAGTTAAGGCCGATGAATTCAGTGTGTGGATAGGTTATAGGTGCTCGATAGTTTAGCTATTACAGAAACATGGCTGAGGGATCGATAGGACTGACAGCTTAATGTACCAGGGTCAAATGCATTCGAAGGAACAGAGATTGTGGAACGGGAGGAGGTGAGTTGCATTTCTGAATAAAGGGTGTATCGCAGCAGTGATCAGAGATAAAATAACTGATGGATCATCCATTGAGGCTTTGTGGGTGGAACTAAGAAATAAGAAGGGGATGGTGACATTATTGGGGTTGTACGGTAGGCCCCCAAATTGTAAACAGAAATTGCAGGAACAGAAATATGTAGAGATATTGCGGAGACTTTCAGGAATATTTTGGTTGTCATAATGGGGGCTCTAATATTTTTTATAACACAGACTTGCACTGCCAGAGCATTAAGGGATTTGATGGGATGGAATCAATTAAGTGCGTCAGGAAAATTTCCCCAAGCAGAGTGTCGAGGGTCCTAATCGGGAAGGAGCAATATTTGTCCTACTCTTAAGAAATAGGTCAGGACAGGTGAGTGAGGTGACAGTAGATGTGCACTTTGGGACCAGTGACCATAGATCTATTAATTTTAAAATAGTTATGGAGAGGGAAGAAATTGGTCCACAGATTCTAGTTCTAAATCGGGGCAAGGTTAATTTTGATGGACTCAGGCAGGAGTTTGCAGGGGTTGATTGGAGTAGTATGTTTGCAAGCAAAGGGACCTCCAGCAAGTGGGAGCTTACTATCTATATGTTCCTGTGAGTGTGAATGGAAAGTTTACAGGAATGAGGTACCCTGAATTACAAGAGATGTTTAGGCTTTTACCAAAAGATATGTGGAGGAGTGGCTCAGGTAGAGGCAGCTGGGATCAAGCGAATCCCTGAAGGTGTACAGGGGATACAGGAGTTTACTGAAGAAGGAAATCAGAAGGGAGAAAAGGGCGTATGAGATAACTTTGCCTGAGAAGATCAGGGTGAATCCAAAGAGATGCTTTAAGTATATTAAAGGAAAAGCAGTAGCTAGAGAGAGAATAGGACCCCTCAATGGATATGTATGTTGGGAACCATAAGAGATGAGCGATGTCCTCAACAAATATTTCTCAGAGCAGGGGCTAGAGAAGAACTTACGGGGGCCCTGGCTGATAATTTTGATCATCAGTTACCACAAGTGAGATCCCAGAAGACTGGAGGAAAGCAAGAAGGACTGAAAAATAAAGTCTGGGAAATATAGACCAGTAAGCTTAATACCTGTGTTAGGTAAATTAATTGAGAAGATTCTGAGGGATAAAATGTATATGCATTGGGAAAACAGGGTTTCATTAGTAATAGTAAGAATGGCTTTGTCAGTGGAAGTTCATGCCTGTTCTTTGATGATGTGACCAGGAAGGTTGAGTAGGGCGGGCCGGTTGACATCTAAACGTGTGGTGGTGGAAAAGCACAGCAGGTCAGGTAGCATTCGAGGGGCCGGAGAATCGACGTTTTGGGCACAACTCTATCATCAGGAATGGTCAAGACATCGATATTCCTGCTTCTCGGATGCTGGCTGACCAGCCGAGCTTTTCCAGCGCCACACTTCTCAATTCTGATCACCAGCATCTGCAGTGATGACATTCTCCAAGGGTGGTCGATCTGGTGTATATGGATTTCAGTTACACCAGAACAGGATGTGGCTTCTCAGCCCCTGGACCATGATATACATTTACAGGAAGAGACCAATCAGCCCTTCCAATCTATAGAACTAGACCCAGTTTAGATCATGCAGCAACAATGTCAACCTATTCAGCTACTTGAAGTACCACAGGATATGGAAGAGGCAATAAAGTGACTGGGCTATAGGGTTTATTGTAATAATACCAGGCTATATAGCCCGTCAAGCCTGTCCTTCCTTCAGTAAGGTCAGGGCTGATCTCTCTTGGCCGCAATTTCTCTTTCATGCCCAATTCTTTGTAGCCTTAACTCCCTGATGCGTCAACATTCATTAACACCACCCTGCTCCCTCAAACATTCAGAGCTGTAGTTGTCTGGGATAGAGAGGTCCCAACAGTCACTACCCTCTGAGAGAAGGAAACAGTCCCCACACATTTACCTTGGCCGTTGACATGAACAAAAGCTATGAAGTTAAAAATCTCACAACACCAGGTTATAGTCCAACAGGGTTAATTGGAAGCACACTAGCTTTCGGAGCATCGCTCCTTCATTAGTTGATGGTGGAGGGCTCAATCGTAACACACAGAATTTAGAGCAAAACTTTAGTGTGATGTAAATGAAATTATAACATTGAAAAATTGATAGTCTGTTGAGTCTTTCATCTGTTTGAATACCATGATATTTAATTTTGTACACCCCAGTCCAACACCCATCTCCAAATCAAAAGATATGAACACAGCGTCAGAATGACTGGCCCTGAAAGCACATGACTGAACAAGATGTCAAGGAGGCTGAATAAAATTGCACCTAATTGGAATCAGTTGTAAATATCCCAAGCTGTTGGGCCATTTGGAGCACCATGTGGCTGATGGAGATCAATCCTCTCAGTCCCTGGATATCTCTGTTGGCGGTCCTCAGGGTAGCTTCCTCGGCACAAACATCTTCAGCCGCTTCAGCAACGTCTTACCCTCCGTCATTCGATCAAAAGTGAGGATGCTCAGAAAAGATCGCATAAAACAGCAAAACATGGACAACATTCAAGCTCATGCTGTTAATGTGTAGGCAACATTCATGTAACAGCACTGCTGGACCCTGAACATTTCCACAGGACTAAAAATGAGGAGCTCATTCAGCATCTCAAGCTGGTTTCACAGAAATATGAGAATGCCATTCAGCCCATAGAAGCTATTGGATAAGTAGAGACACAGCGCATTCACTCTCTCTTACCTATTACACAAGAAGAGATTTTTTTTAAAAAACTTCAAATGTTGGAATTCAGGAAACTGGAAGACCACAACAAGCCAGGCAGCATCAGGAGAAAAAGTCCACATCTTGGGTATAACCTTCCTTCATGTCTGGGGGTGGGGGCAAGGGTGTGTACTGATAATGAGGCGAGGTGGGGAAATAGGAGGAGACGGCGTGTTGTGGTGGCGAACACAGGTAAAGGGTACCACCGGGTTGGCCAATGGGAAGAATGAATCCAGTTGACAGTTGGAAGATGGGTTGATCAGAGGAATGGAAAGGGGAGGGGCTAAGCAGGAGATCTGGGGATTGGAAGGGAGGTTACTAGAAATTGGAGAACTCAGTGTTGAGACCCCCGGCTGTAGGCTACACAGGTGGAATATGAAGCGTTGTTCCTCCAATTTGTGCTTTGGTTCTTTGTGGCAATGGATGAGGTCAATGATGTCATGTCGGAATGGGATTGGTAGGTGTAATTGAAATAGGCAGTGACTGGGAGGTCAGGTCAGCCCTTACAGGACCAGCTGAGATGCTCAGCAAACCATTCCTCTTAGTTTGCATTTGGTCTCCCCGATATAGAGAAGACCACATCAGGAATGGCAGACACAGTAAACTAGGTTGGATCCCATTACCTGGCACATCTTCCACAAGGACTGATCCCTTCACAAATTTTGTTTCGTGCCATACTCCCCACCAAACCTGTCGATCCCCATGGGCAACTGACACTTGCAGATGAAAAATAAAATACATCACCTGCTGGCACACACCTCCCTCACCTCTATCCAGCGCCCCAAACAGTCCTTCCAGGGGAAACAGAGGTTCACCTGCCTCTCCTTCAACGTAGTTTACTGCAGTAGGTTCTCCTGATGTGGTCTTGTCTACATCGGGGAGAGCAACGTAAACTAAGTGCACATTTCACCGAGCATCACAGCCCGGTCCAAAGGGGCTGGCCTGACCTCCCAGTCACCACCCATTTCAATTCCCCTTCCCAATTCCTTTCCAACATGACCTCCTTGGCTTCCTCTGTTGCCACAGTGAGTCAGACCGCAAATTGGACGAACAACATCTTACCTTCTGCATGGTTAGCCTACAGCCTGGAGGACTCCACATTGAGTTCTCCAATTTTAAATAACCATTCCAGCCCCGCCTCCTCCCTTCCATTCCACCAAATGACCCCACCTTCTAGTTCCCAACTATATTCATCCCTCCCATCGACCAACCACGTTGCACCCACCACTTGTGTCCACCTATCCCCTACCTCACCATCCTTCTGCTCTCCACATCCCAACCACTCCTTTCCCTCTTTATCTGCAGTTCCCCCTACCCCCACCTGCAATCCTGAAGAATGGGTATACTTGAACTGTTGACTTCTTCACCTCCTGATGCTACCTGACTTGCTGTTTCTTCCAATCTCCTGTTTGTCTAATGTTACACAGGAATATAAGGAATCTAGTCAGCACAGCACGCAGGTAAGCAGCTACCACGGGTCACCCAATAATAAGCCTCTTCCCTGGAACGAGGAAGAGGACATTCAGCCACCCGAGACACTGACACACGAACAGAAGAGGCCATTCAGCCCCTCCAAACGGTTACACGGAAATAGGAGGTTGTCATCGATGCTGTAACCATACAAACCAATGAAGCAGAGAATGCACAAACAGACTGTTCCATGCTGTGCCTTCTGGCTCCATTGCTAATGTTTCATGCGTGTTGCATTAACGTGGTTTGCTGATGGTAAGGAGGCACAGCGGATGATTTGTGCCATGTCTCAAGGAGGCATCTTCCATCTCTGAGAAGACAGTCTAGTCTTCTGCATGGAGGTCAGAAGCTTTTGAGATAGGGGATTAAAAAGAGAGGAGAAGGTTCTCAGCTGTGCAAAGGGAGAGTGAATTTAAACTTGATAAGTTGTGATTTAGTAAGCAAAGTCAAGTGAACAGGCTGGAGAGTAAAAGGGACATTAGTGATGTATACAACTATGTCAAAATTCTGCCACATTTTGATGAGAAAGATGTTGAAGCCTTCTTTATTTCTTTTTTAAAAATGGCTAGGCAGGTAGAGTGGTGAGAGGATGTATGGGTAATGGTAGTTCAGGCTAAGCTGGTCGGCACAGTTAGTGAGGTATTTGCTGCCCTGCCAGTTGAGGGGTCAAGAGATTATGAAGACGTGAAACAAGGTATTTTATGTGCTTACGAATTGGTACTGGAAGCATACAGATAGCAATTCAGAAACATAAAGAAGGAACAAGATCAGCCTTATGTTGAGATCCGGGTTCAATTCCCGCCTCAGGCGACTAACTGTGTGGAGTTTGCACGTTCTCCCCGTGTCTGCGTGGGTTTTCTCCGGGTGCTCCGGTTTCCTCCCACAGTCCAAAAATGTGCAGGTCAGGTGAATTGGCCATGCTAAATTGCCCGTAGTGTTAGATAAGGGGTAAATGTAGGGGTATGGGTGGGTTGCGCTTCGGCGGGGCGGTGTGGACTTGTTGGGCCGAAGGGCCTGTTTCCACACTGTAAGTAATCTAATCTAATCTAAAAATAAGACCTATGAAGCTCTAAGGGAGATTATTCTGCTGGAGGAGTTTAAAACCTCACTTCCAGAGATGATAATAATTCATGTGGAGGAAAAGAAAGTTCAGAAATTGAGAAGGGCAGGAGAATTAATAGATGAATACATGCTGCTGCATAAGACAAGTTTCCAGCCAGAATTTTGTCCTGTGAGGGATAGAGTTTGGGAGAAGGGGAGATGCTACACTATAAAAGAAAGAGTAGAACATATGAGTTTACCACAGGTTAAAGAAGCTGCCCAAGAGAGTGAAAAGGAGGTGAAAGGCCTCAGGTGTTTTCACTGTAATGGAGTGGAACACAGAAAATTACAGTGCCGGTGGTTTCCGAAGGGCATTGGGAAAAGGTGTTTTCACCAACATAAGGAGGTTAATGTATGGTCACAGTGCTGATTGTTAAGAAAAGGACTGTGGGAAAAGATGTGGTAAAAGAAGCTAAGCCAGTGGCATTAGTGAAGGATTTAAAGGAAACCCCAACAAGACCGAAGAGCTGCAGGAAAGTGCACAGCCAAGGCAGGGGCTGGGTATGGAGTTGGTACCTGATCTCTATAAAGAATTTGCGTCTGAGTAAAGTTTACTCAGAACTAACGGGGGTAGAAGAGCAAGAAGTTACCATTTTGAGAGATACATGATCTAACCAGACGATAATAGGAAGAGATGAATGAATTTGCAGTCTTTCTGATCTGTTACCCGGGAATGCATTAATTTATGGGAAGGATGGACAGAAATTTAGCATTTCCCAATGTAAGATCAGGTTGGAGTGCCTAATCAAGACTGGGGAAGTTATAGCGGGAAAGATTGACAGACTGTCACATCCAGGAATGCAGTTTGTTCTTGGGAACGGTTTAGCAGGGTCCAAGTTGGGAGTGACATCGCTTGTTGTGGAGAAGCCCAAGGAAGACAAAGAAACGGAAGTGTTAAATCGGAAATATCCTGGTATTTTCCCAGGCTGTGCAGTAACCATATTCCACTATTATAAGTCACAGCACGAAGGTCAAACTATCGACAAAGATGAAGGAGTTGAGATTCAGTTAATGGACACCCTGTTTGCCGTAATGGTGCAGGGAAAACCTGAACAGGCAGTGGGTCAGACAGAGGTGTTTTGTCCTGAAAGGCTAAAGGACTTGAAACAGACAGACAAGACGATAAAAGATATATATGTGGATGTGTACTCTGAAAAGGAGGCAGAGGATATTCATGAGGGTTATTATCTGAAAGATAGACCTTAAGACAGAAATAGAGACCACATCAGGTTAGTGCAGAGGAGAAATGTGCTGAGGTGCACCAGATTGTGTTGCTGATAGCATAGAGACAGGAGGTTTTACAGGTAGGATATGAACTACTTGAAGGAGGTCACTGAGGGGTACGAAAGACTCGGGCTAAGGGACAAAAATATTTTTATTGACCTGAAATGCACAAAGATGTGGTTAACGTTTGGCATACATGTCATTCATGCCAGATGGTAGGTAGGACACGGACAGTAATGAAACTAGCACCTCTGTTGCCAATTCCCACATTTGAAGACCACTTCATGTGACTTATAAATGAGTGTGCAGGTCCCCTCCTGAAAAGTAGAGGAGAGAAAGAATTGGAGAAACAGGTGTTATTTACTCCCCCACAGAGTGAAGAATCAATTCCAAATGTCGTGGATTTTGATGTGCCTCAAAATATGTCAAAAACGTAGAAGTCCTTGAGCAGTGGGGTAGATTAGTAAACTATCTGTCTCAGGAGCATAGAACACAGTTGAAAGGTTTGTTATTGCAATGAGGACATATGTTAGAATCATATGGTGGGCACTATTGTATATGAAGTTGTTGTAGAGAGTACTGTTCCGATAAAACAATCCATATCGGCTTTATCCCTCAAAGCCAGACAGGTCCAGAAGGAGGTGGAGGTTATGCTCAATGAGGACATCATTGAACCAAGCCCGAGCGAGTGGAGCTCGCCGATCATCTTAGTTCCAAAACCGGATGGGACTCAATGATTTTGCTTGGATTATTGGAAGATCAAGACTGTTACAAAATCAGACTTACATCCAATACCGACATTGGAGGACTGTATCGAGAAAGTTGGACAAGTCAGTTACATCACGAAGTTGGATTTAATGCGTGGTTTCTGGCAGGTACCTTTATCAGAGACAGTGAAATAAATTTCTGAATTGTAACAGCAAATGGTCTGTATCAATTCAAAGTGATGCCCTTTGGAATGACAAACACACCCAACACATTCCAAAGACTCATGAACAGAGTTGTAGCCTGATTAATAAACTGTGCAGTCCGTTTAGGCGATGTCGTGATCTTCACTAAGTCCTGGAAAGATCACTTGGTACAGTTGGCAGAGCTTTTTGAACGAATACGAGAAACAAAACTGCTGATAAAATTAAACAAAACACAATTTGTGAAAGCAGACATGATGTTCTAGGGACAAAATATCTGTCATGGAAGGTTGATACCATGGAACGCAAAGACAAAAGCAACCGAGGAATTTCCACGGCCAACCTCGAAGAAAAAAGGTGCTTCGCTCCTTCAGAGTCAGCGGATTCTATCGGAAGTTTGTTCCAAATGTCAGCAGTGTAGTAGCACCGTTTACCGACTTGCTGAAGAAAAACACAAAGTATTGGATGACAGAACAATGCCAGGAGACATTCGACCATTAAAAAGAAATATTGAGCACCAAATCAGTTTCAGCTACACCAAATGCTTGAAAACATTTCAAAGTTGCCGTCGATGTGAGTGGCATAGGAGTTGGAGCTGCACTGTGATGAGATGGGATCGTCCTTTTCAAAGAAGCTCAACATTCACCAGAGAAAATATTCCACGATTGAGAAAGGACTGTTGAGTTTGGTATTACAGTTATAACATTTTAATGTGTACTCACAAACAGAGTGTTGGAGATGGTTGTGTACACGGACCCCAATCTGCTGACATTTTTTGAACGCTTTAAAGGCTATTTCATTGGAGTCTTATGTTACAGACTTTTAATTTAAAAATTGTACACGTAGCGTGTCGTAAGTATGTAATCTCAGATGCGTTCTCACAGATTTAACTGATAAAGATTAGACGAGATTTGAAATTATCCAATGTTACATATAGGATAAGGGGAAGAAGTTAAGGTGAACTTAGATTTAGGTTATCGGTGTGTTATGGTAATGTGTTGAAAGAATAGAAAAACAAATGAGACCGTGTTTTCATTATGATTGTTCTTTTTTGAGAGAGAAGGGGTTATGAATGTGTAAAGGGTATTGTACCTTTAAGAGAGTTGAAGGATTTCCAAGCACAGTGAGTTCTGGAAAATTTACAATGTAACATGTGGTCCAGCAGCTTGCAGTACCTGGGTTACTATGAGACAAAAAATAAAATCAAATTTGATCAATTCATTTAAATTATGTCCCAAGAAGCTAAACTACAATCGAGTTTACATTTGGCATTTGGCAATATTATAAAAAAATGGAAATTACCCGATGATTTGGGATAGAAAGCTGAAAAGGAATTTGACCAGTTCGGGGAGAACTGCCACGGCACCAACATCGGCAGACTGACCGGAGAATAGGTCACCAAAATGTACCTTTATTTATCAATGACCTGTGAAACAGAAGCTCTAAGGAGAAGAAGCGAAGACAGAGGACGATACAAAGAGAAGATTCGACAGCTGGCTGGTTCTGAAATTTGAATGTTTTGGTATATCTTAATTGGGGGAGGGGTGGGGTGGGGGGATTATCGGACCAGTATTATTGAAGAGTAAGTAAAAGATTGGTCAGAGAAAGGAGTTGCAAAAAGTTGTTAGGTAATTATTCCCTGTTAGACATTTTTTAAAAAAATGTTAATTCTTGCTTTAAATAGTGACCTTTAGGATGGTTATTGGCCTTCCGAATTTTTACAAATTACAGCATGGGTTAAATCTTTTCTGTGTTGCAAGTTTAAATTAGCGTGGGGTGGTGGAGATGGTGGGAGGGGGGGAAGGTTTCCCCCGTGTTGTAACATATTAAATCGGATTTCTCTGCACAGATGCTGCCAGACCTGCAGAGCTTTTCCAGCACATTTCTGTCTTAGTTTCTGGTTTCCGAAATCTGAAGTTCTCTTGACTTTCTTATGTGTATCATTGACAGCCACGGTTGAGGTCCTGGAGGACAGGAAGACAGCTAATGTTGTTACATTATTTGTAATTTGGCTGCAAAGAAAACCCAGGGAACTACAGACCAGTGAGTTTGATGTCAAGGGTGAATAAGTGTTTGTAGGAGATTCTGGGAGGCAGGATTTACATGCATTTGGAAAGGCAAGGACTGATTAGGGATATTCAGCACGTCTTTTTGTCTGGGAATCCATGTCTCACAAACTAGATTGGAGTTTTTGAAGAAGTGATCAGGAAGATAGATGAAGGTAAAGCAACATACGTTGTCTATGTGGACCTTATTAAGGCTCAACAAGGTTCCACATGGTAGTTTGTTTAATAAGGTTAGATCGCAGGAGATCAGGGAGAGCGATCCACTTAGATACAAACAGACTTGACTGTAGTAGACAGAGGGTGCTGGGAGAGATCTGCTGTTCCAATTGGAGGCCTGTGTCCAGCGTGGTGCCACAAGGACCAGGCTGCTGTTGTTCATGGTTTTTGTAAATGGTTTGGATGAGCATATTGGAACCGTGGATAGGAATTTGGAGGTGAAACCCCCAAAATTGGAGTTATGGTGGACAGTGAAGAAGGCTGTCTTAGAGAACAAAGATATCTTGATCTACTTGACAAGTGGGCTGAGGATTGGCTGATGGATCTTCATGCAGATAAATGCGAGATTTTGCATTTTGTTAGACAAAAGTGTGTAGGATTTATTCAGAAAATGGTAGCGCGCTGGGGGGAGTGTTGCCAAACAGGGAAACCTCGGGTCCAGGTACATAGTTCCGTGAAAGTTGAGTCGCAGATTGACAGGACAGTGAATAAGGCGTAAGGCAAGCTGACTTCCAATGGTCAGAGGATTGATTATAGGAATTGGCACATCATGTTGTGGCTCTACAAGAGAATGGTAAGGCCACATTTGAAGCAATTCTTGTTGTCCTGTTATTGGAAGAATGTTATAAACTGAGAAGGGGACAAAAGTATTTAAAATTATGTGACAGAGACGGGAAGTTTTAAGATATAAGGATAGGCTGGGATTTTGTTCCTTTTGCGTTGGAGGCTTAGAGGTGACCTTTATTATATCATGAGAAGCATGGATAGGATAAATAGACAAGATCATTTCCTCCAGGTGGGTGTGTCCAGAACCAGACAGGATAGGTTTAAGGTGAGAGTGAAGACATTTAAAAGAGATCTAAGGGACAGTTGTTTCTCACAGAGGGTGGCGTGTATATGTAGTGAGCTTTCAGAGGAAGTAGCATTGGGGAGTACAGTTACAACATTTGAAAGACAATTGGATGTGTACATGAATACCAAAGGTTTGGAGGGGTGTGCGTCTAAAGAAGAAAAATAGTAATCATTCAGTTTAGGAAACCAGGTGAGTATGGACGAGTTGAGCCAAAATGTCTGTTTGAATATTGTATTATTCTAAGAGTCTATGACTTTTTCACGCCTCCTTCATCACTAGTCTTTAATTGCATTCAATTCATTTCCAGGTCAAAGCTCATCTGTAGATATTTTAAATGATCCAACTCTCCAAACCTTCTGAAATAGAGAATTCCTGATATTGATGTGGTTCTGCAGACCACAGCAGCAGCAGAAACAGAATTAAATTCTGTTTAAATTAACGTTTTTCCTGGGATAATCCCTCAGTCTACCATGCCAACCAAGTTGATCTATGGTTTAGTGATGTATAGGTGAACGTGCCAGTGTCCCAATCGTGTGTACCTAAACCTGATGACAACCCGTTAAAGCTACCATAACTAACTGTCTGCATTCCAAACTGCAGCAATAACATGTGATAGAGAGGGTGTAATGATCACAACACCAACAAACCAACAGTACTGTCACATCCAGCCATAAATGGTGATGGACGGTTAAACAATTTCATGGAGGAGAGGGCTCACTATTATCCCCATCCTAAATAATGGAACAGTCCTGTACATCAGTGTAAAAGATAATGATGTATTTTTGGCAAGATACTCCGCCAGACCTGTTGAGTGGATGATCCACCTCACCCTCGCCATGATGCCCACAGAATCACAGATGCCAGTCTTCAATCAATTCGATTTGCTTCAAGTGAAATGAAGAAACAGCTGAACAGAGTAGATACGACAAGGGCAAAGGGCCCTGACACGATTCCTGCAACAGGACTGAAGTCTTGTGCTGCACAACAACCGTGTCCCTGGGAGAAGCTGTTTCATTCCAGCTCCAACTCTGACATCTTCTTGGCAATGTGGAAAATTACTCAACTATGTCCAGTCCGCGAAGCGGAGAATAATTACAATCTGACCATTTGCCACCCCCTCAGTCCCATCACGATAGTTAAACTGGTAGAAATTCTTTTGGACAGATCTGTCAATCCGCACAGAAATAACCAGCTCAGTGTGGTTTCCAATAGGTCCCGACGTGGAGATGGTGCTGTTGTGGAAATATCACTGGGTTACTAATCCGGTCCAGGCTAATGCCCTGGATAGCTGATGGAATTGAAAAGCAATTAACAACATATCGAGATCTAAAATCTGGTATCAGTAATGATGATGCTGAAATCAATGCCGATTGCAAACTCCAATTTGCTTCATCAATGTACATTCAGGAAGTTAATTCTGGCCTGGTGAATTCCATGCATTCCTGGTCTGGCCTAAACGATACTCTGTACACACATGCATGTGATAAACTTTTCAATGGTCTCGAAAACGGCAAAGTAGGAAACAAAATTGTATCAAACTGCTCTGAAGTTTGTAAGGATAAAACTGACAGAATTCCCGGCACCAGCCTCAGTATCGGAAAAGGGAATGGGAAACACATTTCTGTTGACCCTGCAGAGGCCTCCTTCCTAACATCTGAGAGCTTGTGACCGCCATACTCCAGATGCCTCCCGCTCCCTTTCGTGTCGAGAAATCCTTACTCATATTCAGTGCCTTGTGTTCCACTGCTTATGTGGCAGAGAAATTCCCAGAGTCACCAGTCACTGCGTGCAGACATTTATTCTCATCTCAATGCAGAGTGGCCTGTCTGTACCTAATACGGTGGCCTCTTGTTCTAGACGTCCCAGGCCGGGGAATTATCATCTTCCAATATGTCTCACACTGTTATAGTTTTATATGTTTCACTGAGATCTCCACTCATTTTCCTGAAGCCCATAGAACACAGGCCTAAACGCCCCAAACTCTGCTCTCACAACAAGCCTGTCATTCCAGAGATCAGTCTGGTCATCCTTCACTGCACTCCCTCAATGTCAGGTTTGTCACTTATTAGGTAAGGAGACCAGTACTGCACACCATACTGCACAATGTTCGAGATGGGCTCTCACCGAGGCCCTGTACAGCTGCAGTAAGACACCCTTACTTCTGTCAGTCAATCCCCTAGAAATTAAGGTCAACACACCATTAATCTTCCTGCCTGCTTTCTGCTCTTGCAATATTGCTTTCAGTGACTGGTGTACAAGGAAATACAGATCCTTTAAAATGTTACAGCTCCCCACTTGGTGGGTTTATGTACACTGGTCAGCGTGTCAATGCCATTCCCAGTATTGACTTCTGGGTTCAGAACTCACTGCCCTGCACTGACTTCGGAGGGCTGCGCAACAGGAAAAAAAGAAAGAACATAAATCCCTTCAAAGACCAACATGTTTCATACAATCCCTTTTGAAATGATAGTTTGCTGTTCTATTGTACCTATCAAAGTACACACCATCACATCCACCCCCATTGATCTTCATCTGCCACATATTTGCCCATTCACTCCACTTGTCTCAATCAATTTGGAGCTTTTTTTTAAAAATCCTCCTCACCCACTAACAATCCGACATCATTTAGTGCTGTCAGCAGACTGAGAAATATTGCATTTGATTCCCTCATCTAAATGATGGTAAGCATTGAGAATAGCTGTGTCACAATCACTAATCCCTACGACACGCCATGATCCTTCAACTTCAAAACAGATTGTTTTATTCCTGTTCACTGTTTCGTGTCAGTTGTCCTATTCTAAAATCATGTTCATATTTTAGTCCCAATGCCGTAACATTTGAATTTGCACACTCAGCCATAGTCTTTATCAAGATCTTTCTGAAAATCTAAATGCATTGCATCCATTTCTTTTCTGTATGCATCGACCAGTCAGTTTGTCAAATATAATTCCCATTTCATGTTGACCCATTACATAAGAACGTACAAACTAGGAGCAGGAGTAGGCCATCGGGCCCTTCAAGCCTGCGCCACCATTCAATAAGATAATGGCTGATCATTTCATAGCCTCAGCTCCACTTACCCGCCCACTCACCATAATCCATCATTCCTTTAATCTTCAAATAATTATCTATAAGAGTTCAAACACATTCAATGACAAATCCTCAAGAATTCTTCAGGTTCACAAGCTTCTTGATCAAGACGTTCCTTCTCAATTCAATCCTAAATCTGCTCCATATAGTTTTGAGGCTTTGCCCTGTTATCTAATTTCCCATGCTTCTGGAATCATCCTTTATATTTCTATCGTACCTACTCCCTTCACAATTATAAATGTTTCTATTCCTTCCTCCCTCAATCTTTCAAATTCCAATCAATGTATAATTCCAATGTATTCAGTCTCTCCTCATAACCAAACCCCTCACCTCTGTAACCAACCTAACGAGCCTCCTCTGCATACATTGTAGTGCGAGTATTTCCTTTCTCAGACGGGTAGACCAAAACTGCACGTACTACAGGTGTGGTCTCCTCAGCACCCTTTAAATCTGCAACATAACTCCCTACTTTTACACTCAATCCCTTTCGCAATGAAGGACAAAATTCAATTTGCCTTGTTAATTACCTGTTGCCCCTTCAGAGCAGCTTCTGTGATTCATGCACAAGGACACCCAGGTCCCTCTGCACAAGAGCATGCTGCATTTTTAAACAATTCAAATAAGAGTCCTCTTTAGTATTTGTCCTACCAAAATGGATGATTTTACATTTATTATAATTGCACTCCATCTGCCAGACCTTGACCCACTCACTTCAACTCTTTATGTCCCTTTGTAAAGTTCAACCATCCTCTCCACATTTTACTCTGCCAGTCATGTTAGTATCGTCTGCAACCTTTGAGACACTACACGTGCTCCCCTACTCCAAATTATCTATGTAAGCTGTGAATAATTGCAGTCCCAGCACCGGTCCCTGAGGCACTCCACTAGTCACTGATCAGCAACCAGAAAAACAATCATGTATTCCCACTCGTTGCTTCATGTTAGTTAACCAATCCTCTCTCCATGCTAATACATTGCCCGTAATGCCACACCTTACGCAGCAGCCTTTTTGGCGTCACTATATTGAATGTCTTTTGGAAATCTCAGTACACTACACCTACTGGGCTCCTGTAGATTAGATTAGATTAGATTACTTACAGTGTGGAAACAGGCCCTTCGGCCCAACAAGTCCACACCGCCCCGCCGAAGCGTAACCCACCCATACCCCTACAGCTACATCTACCCCTTACCTAACACTACGGGCAATTTAGCATAGCCAATTCACCTGGCCTGCACATCTTTGGACAGTGGGAGGAAATCGGAGCACCCGGAGGAAACCCATGCAGACACGGGGAGAACGTGCAAACTCCACACAGTCAGTCGCCTGAGGCGGGAATTGAACCGGGGTCTCAGGCGCTGTGAGGCAGCAGTGCTAACCATTGTGCTACCGTGTAATGTCTTCATAGAATTCCAGTAGGTTAGTTACACGTGGCCTGCCTTTCATTAACCAACACTGTGTCTCCCCAACGGGACAATTTCTATCAAGATGCATTGCCATTTATTCCTTGATTATAGATTGAAATATTTTCTCCTACAGATGTTCGGCTAACCAGTCTATAATTCCCGTCATGTTGTCTATCTCCCTTTTTAAACAGTGGTGTCTGTACTCCTGTTTTCCAATTTGCTGGAATTGTGTCAGAGTCCAGTGAAATCAGAAAAATTTCCAAAAGTGCATTTGTTATTTCTCTCATCACCTCTGTTAGTACCTTGGGATACATTCCATCAGGGCCAGGAGACTTATCTACCTTTGGCTCCATGAGCTTGCCCAACAATATCTCTCTCTTGGGAATGGTTGTTTCCAGGTACTCACTTATCTTCCTGTCTTTGACAATTACTGACATGTTATTAGTGTCCTTCATTGTGTAGACCAACTAAATAACTCTTCAATTCCTTGTCCATTTCCTCATATCTCATTACTGGATCCCACTTCTCACATTCTAAAGGACAATTGCTTACCTTAGCCATTCATTTCGTTTTGTATATTTATAGAATATTTTGCTATCTGTCTTTATATTCTGAGGTAGTTTACTCTTGTAACCTATCGGATGTGACTTGATAACTTTTTTGTTGCTTTATTTTGACATTTAAAGGTTTTGACATTATTTCGACATTTAAAGTTTTCCCAATCTTTTACTTCCCCACTGGTCTTTGCCATTATTTATGCCATTTATTTTAATTTGATAGCCTCCCTTATTTCCTGAGACATTCATGGCAGATTACGCTTTTCCTATAGTTCTTCCTTTTCACCATTATATGCTGTTGCTGAGAACGTTGAAAAATTGTTTTGAAAGCCTTCCACTGTTCATCAACGGTTCCACCATAAAGTCTTCACTTCCAGCCATCTTTATCCAAGATCAAAGGGTTGTACAAGTCATGCACATGAATTGTACACACCTAAGATGGCTCTTAAGTACTTAATCAGTCAGAATGGAGAGGCGGGTTTGTTTGATTAAAATGCAAATCACAGAATTTATTTCAAGTCACTGCCTGGAGACACCTTCAGGTACTATCGATGTAAATGAAGTAACAGTTGCGGTCAGATAATGTATTCTAAGCTTGAGGCCTTGTTTGGACTCTGTCTGTGTCTTGCCCTGGAGTCAGACTGGTTTTGTTTACAAAGTAGGAGTAGCGCGCATGTGTATGTGTGAGAGAGAGGGCGTGTCTGCGTGAAGGGGAGTGAGAGACACCCATTCTGTATGTGAGAGAGAGTGAGGCGGATTGGGCGTGTGTGCGGGGGAGGGAGAGAGAGAGCGGGTCTGTGTTCATCCGTGTGTGTGACAGAATGGAGTGCATGTGTGGATCGTGAGAGAGGGGCAGTGTGAATGTGTGTGAGGGGCAGATAGGGAGAGTGTGCATCAGTGTATGTAACGGGGAGAGTGAGAATGTGTACTTGTCCAGACTAAGGCACAGACAAATACGGCATGTCCCTTTCCCCACATACACTCAGTCTGTGGTTTCAGAGCTTCCCCTCTCTGTAGCCTCTGCTCCATTTGTTGTTCATGTTGCAGACCCAGATGCTGTAACTACAGTACCCATGTTCCATTCAGAGTTGCGTCACCAAATCATCAGGTTTTCCGGGATATCTGAGGCAGCTCACAGCACAACCTTCTGCAAACCATCCCCAGCAGCTCCACTAAGTGGAGGTGAGAGAGAGGGGTGAGAGAGAAAGGAAGAGACATGAGAGAGAGAGAGAGAGGGGATGGGCAAGAGAGAGAGAGAGGTGGGTGGTTGAGAGAGAGAGAGGGAGCAGCGAGAGCGAGAGGGAGGGCGGGCGACAGAGAGGGGGGAGCAAGAGAGAGAAGGAGGAGGTAAGAGAGAGGGAGGGGAGCGAGGTAGAGAGGGACGTGCGAGAGAGAAAGGGAGAAGGTGAGAGAGAGAGGCGGCGGGCATGAGAGACAGGTGGGTGGGTGAGAGAGAGAGGGAGGGGCGAGAGAGAGGGGGGTGCGGGACGAGAGAGGGTGGGGTGATACAGAGAGAGGCAGGGGGCGAGAGAGAGAGGTGGGCGGGAGAGGGAGAGAGAGGGAGGGTGAGAGGGGGGTGAGAAAGAGGGAGAGGGTGTGAGAGAGAGGGATGGGGTGAGAGAGAGGGAGGGGGCGAGAGAGAGAGGGAGGGGGCGAGAGAGAGAGGGAGGGGGCGGGAGAGAGAGAGGGAGGGGGCGGGAGAGAGAGAGGGAGGTGACGAGAGAGAGAGGGAGGGGGACGAGTGAGAGAGGGAGGGGGACGAGAGAGAGAGGGAGGGGGACGAGAGAGTGAAGGGGGCGAGAGAGAGAGTGGGTGAGAGAGAGAGGGAGGGGGCGGGAGAGAGAGGGGGGCGGGAACGAGAGAGGGAGGGGGCGGGAGAGAGAGAGGGAGGGGGCGGAAGAGAGAGAGGGAGGTGACGAGAGAGAGAGGGAGGGGGACGAGTGAGAGAGGGAGGGGGACGAGAGAGAGAGGGAGGGGGACGAGAGAGTGAAGGGGGCGAGAGAGAGAGTGGGTGAGAGAGAGAGGGAGGGATGAAAGAGAGGGATAGGGAGGCGAGAGAGAGAGAGAGGGCGGCTTACAGATGCTGTAACGAAGTAGAGGGCCCGATATCCGTTCCCTCACTGTCTACCTCGACATATGGGGAGGATCCTTCAAAAAGCCAGAGAGGACCAGGACACCTTGTGTGGAGATTCTGAAACATCGACGTCCCACCAACCAAGTAAGTATCAATGTTCAGTAAAGAGCAATTCTCAATTTAAACTCGCTGGCAGTTCCAATCTAATCTCTCTCACTTTTCAGGCTTAGTTAACAGCATTAATGAAAGACTAAAAATAAAAATAATGTTTCTTCTCTTCAGTAAAAATGTTAAAAAGAAAAAAAGTAAATGATATAAGTTCATTCCGAAAAATCTAAAACATGACGTTCATTCAAAATTATGGGCAATCCTCGTAAATACTCGACATCATTTCTCTCACGAAATCTTCTTACGAGTGTTTGTAATCTAGCATCTGCTTCTTTAATTTCAACGGACTATCGTGCCCTGCTATCAAATGCTCATAGTAAATGTCCCTTCCTCTCTAAACCTTTGGTAAACTGTCAATATATTTCCAAATAACTGGATGTTCCACATCATGTCCGCATTGTCATCTCCTGTGGGCAGCTTCTGCATTATTGTCTGTTTTGTCGTCATTGTTTAAAGTTCTTTCATATAAATTCCACATTCCAACTGGAAAAAGCGGTGAACGCCGACCATTTCCACTGCGTAATCTTCTACCTCCATAGTTATCCTCGAACCAGTCCAGCAGCGGTTGCAGTTCATCTGGAAGCGTATCAGTCAAATGTTCAATAGCTTCATGAATGTTTTCAATGTGAATAAATGCAAGACCGATTATCATTTTAGCTCTGAAATAAAACTCTGAGTCAATGTTATACTTACTCAGGTGTCTTTTTAACATTTTTACTAAAGGCAATAAACATTATTTTTATTTTTATTGCTTTGATTAATGCTTTTACCTAAGCCTGAAAAGGAATAAATATGAGCTGCGCTGAAATAGTTCTGTGCCTAAATGCATCTGCGGCAAAATGGGCTGCACCAAACAGACCCCACCAAACAGAATGAAGTATTCAGTAAATTACCGCACAGGGGGACGCCCTATAACCATCCCAGGCTGTTATGCAGAAGAGGGTGAGCCCTAGGTAGCTGTCAGGAAATGCAGAGTATAGATCATTACTCATTTTGTGTTTGGAAAGCTGTAACGAGTGGAATTCTTCAGGGATCTGGATGAGGTCATCAACAAATTACAATCTATTCTAATGAACCGGATGAAGGAGATGGAGCTCAATTTGCTCATGCACCAGGCTAGTCATTCAATAAGATGTCAAATGGAGACAGAGCGTCTGCAATGGGATACAGACAGGGGGAGGGTAGAGCGTCTGCAAGGGAATGCAGACAGTGGAAGGACAGATCACCTGCAATTGGAGACAGACGGGGAGAGGGCAGAGCGTCTGCAATGGGATACAGACAGTGGAGGGAAGACTGTCTGCAATGGGATACAGACAGCGGAGGGCAGAGTGAGGGCAGTGCGTCTACAATGGGATACAGACAAGGAAGGGCAGTGTGTCTGCAATGGGAGACGGACTGGGGGAGATATGCACCTCTGCAATGGGATACAGACAGGGGGAGGGAAGAGCGTGTGCGATGGGAGACAGACAGGGGAAGGGTAGAGCGTCTGCAATGGGATACAGACAGGGGAAGGGAGAGCGTCTGCAATGGGATACAGACAGGGGAGGTCGGACCGTCTGCAATGGGATACAGACAGGGGAAGGGCAGAGCGTCTGAAATGGGATACAGTCGGGGGAGGGAAGAGCGTCTGCAATGGGATACAGACAGGGGGAGGGAAGAGTGCCTGTAATGGGATACTGATGGGTGAGGTCAGAGCTTCTGCAGTGGGATATAGGCAGGGGTGGCATAACGTCTGCAGTGGGATACAGATGGGGTGGGCAGAGCACCTGCATTGGGATCCAGACAGGGGAAGAGCAGAGCGTCTGCAATGGGATACAGACAGGGGGAGAGAAGAGCGTCTGCAATGGGATCCAGACAGGGGAGGGGAGAGCATCTACAATGCGATACAGACAGCTGAAGGCGGTGCGTCTGTAATGGGATACAGACGGGGAAGGTTAGAGCGTCTGCAATGGGATACAGACAGGGGAGGGCAGAGCATCTGCAATGTGATACTGACAGAGGGAGGGCCGAGCGTCTGCAATGGGATCCAGACAGGGGAGGGGAGAGCATCTACAATGCGATACAGACAGCTGAAGGCAGTGCGTCTGTAATGGGATACAGACGGGGAAGGTTAGAGCGTCTGCAATGGGATACAGACAGGGGAGGGCAGAGCATCTGCAATGTGATACTGACAGAGGGAGGGCCGAGCGTCTGCAATGGGATACAGACAGGGGAGGGCAGAGCATCAGCAATGGGATACAGACAGGGGAAGGGCAGATTGTCTGCGATGGGAGACAGACAGGGGAAGGGAGAGCGTCTGCAATGGGATACAGACAGGGGAGGTCGGACCGTCTGCAATGGGATACAGACAGGGGAAGGGAAGAGCGTCTGCAATGGGATACAGACAGGGGGAGGGGAGAGCGTCTGCAATGGGATACAGACAGGGGAAGGGTAGAGTGTCTGCAATGGGATACAGACAGGGGGAGGGGAGAGCGTCTGCAATGGGATACAGACGGGGGAGGGGAGAGCGTCTGCAATGGGATATAGACAGGGGAGGTCGGACCGTCTGCAATGGGATAGAGACAGGGCAGGGGCAGAGCGTCTGAAATGGGATACAGTCGGGGGAGGGAAGAGCGTCTGCAATGGGATACAGACAGGGGGAGGGAAGAGTGCCTGTAATGGGATACTGATGGGTGAGGTCAGAGCTTCTGCAGTGGGATATAGGCAGGGGTGGCATAACGTCTGCAGTGGGATACAGATGGGGTGGGCAGAGCACCTGCATTGGGATCCAGACAGGGGAAGAGCAGAGCGTCTGCAATGGGATACAGACAGGGGGAGAGAAGAGCGTCTGCAATGGGATCCAGACAGGGGAGGGGAGAGCATCTACAATGCGATACAGACAGCTGAAGGCAGTGCGTCTGTAATGGGATACAGACGGGGAAGGTTAGAGCGTCTGCAATGGGATACTGACAGAGGGAGGGCCGAGCGTCTGCAATGGGATACAGACAGGGGAGGGCAGAGCATCAGCAATGGGACACAGACGCGGGGAGGCAGAGCATGAGCAATGTGATACGACAGGGGGAGGGCCGAGCATCTGCAATGGGATACAGACAGGGGAGGGCAGAGCATCAGCAATGGGATACAGACTGGGGGAGGCAGAGCATCTGCAATGGGATACAGACAGTGGGAGGGCAGAGCATCTGCAATGGGATACAGACAGGGGAGGGCAGAGCATCAGCAATGGGATACAGACAGTGGAGGGCAGAGCATCAGCAATGGGATACAGACAGGGGGAGGGCCGAGCATCTGCAATGGGATACGGACAGGGGAAGGCAGAATAAGCAATGGCATAAAGACAGAGGATGGCTGTGATCAAAGCTTCAGCAGAAAACAAAAACAGTACAATATATATGTGATGGAAATTTTCTGTTTTGTGGAAAAGACGAAACAGCAGAAATTTATTTAACTGCAAGGAGAATGCAGAACTCAGTGTTACAGAGAGATTTGTGGGTCGTAGTACATGAATCATATCAAATTAACCTGAAGATGTAGCAAGTGATTTGGAAGGTAAATGTCATGATCCTGTTTCGTGCAAGGGGTGTTGGGCATGATCTTAGTGATGTTTTTTGCATCAGTACAGGGCATTGCTGAGATTACATCTGTTGTATAATGTGTAGTTATAACTGCCTAAACTGAAAAAAAATTGCTTTCGAAATGTCTCAAAGATGTTTCTCGTTATGCATTCTTGGGATGAAGACATTACGTTTTGAAGAATGAACAGTTAGGCCTGAGAATGAGGGATGGTTTATTGACCATATAAGATCTGGAGAAGAGTGTAGTTGGTGAATACTGGATGGATATTTCTTATGGTGTGGGAGAATAAAACTGGGGAAATAATTTAAGAATAAGTCAGTTTCAAAGGAAAGGTCATTGGACAGTAAAATTGAACTGTGAATTCTCTTCACACATATTCTGACGGACAAGCTGAGCTTTTCCAGCAATTACTGTACATGTTTAAGAATATTCATTTTAACACAGACTTTGTGAAGACATGAAACGCTTATTTTTACATTATACAAGCACATAGTAATACATCTTCAAAACAAGTAGGACCATTTATTGTGAATGAATTGATTCTGCAATAACACACTGACCTGGAGTCGAGAATGTTATGGAGTCATATAGTTCGGACAATGTTCAAGAAGAGCTCACAGAGTCCAGTGTGGGACTGGAAACGTTACTGATTTAACTTACAGATGGAAAATATAGCCTATCTGTGGAGAAACATTCTATTGCTCCCTTTCTGCTTCCCAATCGCTCATCACAGCAATGTGTGGGAGTGAAAAAAAGCCCAGTCGTCTTTCCCACTAATGGAGGATTCCTGATGAGGATTCATTGGAATCTCCCCATTACCTGAAGCAAAACAATTCTGCCAAATTAAACTGTTTCATGAAGAAATACCATTGTCAGAAGGCTGTGCAAGTAGAATAACAACAGAAGTAATTATTCGACTCGATAGTGAACAGACAGGAGATTCTGTGGCAGCAAATGGGAATCCGGAATGGTGTGTAGCCTCCCACATGCCCAGGGTCCAGGATGTCTCAGAGTGGCTGCAGAACGTTCTCACCGGGAGTAGGGGGAGGGTGGTGGGAGCGGGAAGCAGCCAGAAGTCATTGTGCACATTGGTACAAAGGACAGAATGACACAGGTAGAAATAGTGATGACATCCTACAGAGTGATTGTGGAGAGCGACGGAAAAGGATAAAATGCACGGTAATATCCAGTTTACTTCCAGTTCTCCGTGCTAGTGAGGGTAAGAATAGGAGGATATGGCAGATGAAGGGGTGGCTAAAGAATTGGTGCAGGGGGCAGAGATTTTTGGATTACTGGGATCTTTTGTGGGGCAAGGTGGCGTGTTCAGGAAGGACAAGTTGTACCTGAGCTGGAAGGGGACCAGTATCCTGGCAGGCAGGTTTGCAACTGCTGCAAGGGAGGGTTTCAACGAGATTGGCTGGGGTTGGGGAGTGGTGAGATCCTCAACAGCAGGAAGGCAAGTGCGAGGCTGGAAGGAGATACAGTAATCAGAAACAGTAAAATGAAGAGACAGGTCAGGCTAGACAACGACAGGGAGCAAGGAATGTCTGTTGGATTACATCGCAACTGTTTCAATGCAAGATGGCTGACAGGTAAGGCTGATGAACTGTGGACATGGATCGCTGCGTGAGACTGGGACATTATAGCCATTACTGAAACATGGATAAGGGAGGGACAGCACTGACAGCTTAAAGTACCAGGGGACAGGTGCTTTATACGGGACAGAGATGGTGGAAAGACGGGACAGAGAGTTTCATTTTTGATTCAGGCGAGTAACACAGCAGTAATCAGAGATAAAATAACTGATGAATCATCCTGTGAGGATTTGTCTGGGGAGCTAATAAATAAGAAGGGAATGGTGATAGGATTTAGATTGTACTATAGGCCCCCAAATAATAAACGAGGAATTAGTGGAACAAAAATATGTAGACAGACTGGGGAGACGCACAGGGCCAATAGGATTGCATTAGTAGGAGATTTTAATTTTCCTAACATAGACTGGGAATGACATAGAATTAAGGACTAAAATGGGGTGAATTTATTAAGTGTGTTCAGAATAGTTTCCTCAAGCAGTAAGTAGAGAGTGCAAATCGGGAAGGGACGAAGCGTGACCTACTCTAAGATCTAGGGCAGGACAGGTGTCTGAGGTGATAGTGGGGGAGCCCTCTGGGACCCGCGAAAATAGTTCTATTAATTTTTAAATAGTTATGCAGAAGGATAAAATTGGTCCACATGTTCAAGTTCAAACTTGGGGCAAGGCGAATTTTGATGGAATGAGACAGGAGCTTGTAGGGGTTGGTTGGAGGGGTTTCTTTGCAGGCGAAGGGACCTCCTGCAAGTGGGAGGACTTTAAAAGTGAAATGTCGACAGTTCAAGGTCTATGTGTTACTGTGAGGGTAAAAGGCAAGGTTGGTAGGAAGAGGGAACCTCGGATGTCAGGAGATATTGAGGCTTTGACCAGCAAAAAGGAGGCGTGGCTCAGGTCCAGGCAGCTGGGATCGAGGGAATACCTGGAGGTGTACACGGGGTACAGTAGTTTACTGAAAAAGGAAATCAGGAGGGTGAAAAGGGGGCACAAAATAGCTTTGGCTGATAAGATTAGTGTGAATCCAAAGAGGTTCATTAAATATATTAAAGTCAAAAGAATAGCTAAATGAGAATATGACCCCTCAAAGTCCAAAATGGACGTGCATGTCCTGAAGATTTGCGAGATTCTCAATGAATATTTCTCCTCTGTCTTTACCGTGGAGTAATACATGAACCTTGGGAGGCTGACAAAAGTCGTAGTGTTATCTTGGGGTGAGTCAATATCACAGGAGAAGGTGTGTTGGATGCGTTAGACTGTATGAAGGTGGATAAATCTCCTGGTTGTAAACAGATGCATCCAAGAACACTGCAAGAGGCTACAGAAGAAACTACGGGGACCCTGGTTGATATTTTTGCATCATCGTTAGCAACAGGTTAGGTTCCAGAATATTGGAGATTAGCAAATGTTGTGCCATTATTCAGAAAGGGAAGAAAAGAAAAATCTGGGATCGATAGACCAGGAAGTCTAATATCTGTGGTACGAAGGTTGCTTGAGAAGACTCTGAGGTGTGCGATATGCATGCATTTGGAAATATAAGGTTTGTTTAGAAATAGTTTTTTTGACAGATTCCCTACAGTATGGAAACAGACCGTCTGGCACAACAAGACCACACTAACCCTCCAAACAGTCACCCACCCAGTTCCATTTCTCTACCCTATATTTACCCCTGACGAATGCACATAACACGATAGGTAACTTAGCATGGCCAATTCACCTGACCTATAGATCTTTGGATTGTGTAAGGAAAATGGAGCACCCAGAGGAAACACACACAAACACAGTGAGAATGTGCAAACTCCATACAGAGCGTCACCCGAAGCTGGAACCAAACCCGGATCCATGACATTATGAGGCAGCAGTACTAGCCACTGAACTACCATGTCACCCTTGCTTTTTTTCAA